>NW_027274035.1:900000-1185041 GCF_030028105.1 Mobula birostris | reverse complement strand
CGGCCTCCAGCCTCCAGCCTCGCCTCAAGTCTCTGGCCTCCAGCCTCGCCTCAAGTCTCCAGCCTCCAGCCTCCAGCCTCACCTCAAGTCTCCTGCCACCAGCCTCCATCCTCGCCTCAAGTCTCCTGTCTCTAGCCTCACCTCAAGTCTCCGGCCTCCAGCCTCGCCTCAAGTCTCCTGCCTCCAGCCTCCAGCCTCGCCTCAAGTCTCCAGCCTCCAGCCTCCAGCCTCGCCTCAAGTCTCCAGCCTCCAGCCTTGCCTCAAGTCTCCTCTCTCCAGCCTCGCCTCAAGTCTCCTGCCTCCCAGCCTCCAGCCTCGCCTCAAGTCTCCTGCCTCCAGCCTCCAGCCTTGCCTCAAGTCTTCTGCCTCCAGCCTCTAGCATCGCCTCAAGTCTCCGGCCTCCAGCCTCCAGCCATGCCTCAAGCCTCCTGCCTCCAGCCTCGCCTCAAGTCTCCTGTCTCCAGCCTCCAGCCATGCCTCAAGGCTCTTGCCTCCAGCCTCGCCTCGTCTCATGCCTCCAGCCTCCAGCCTCACCTCGTCTCATGCCTCCAGCCTCCAGCCACGCCTCGCCTCAAATATCCTGTCTCCAGCCTCGCCTCGTCTCATGCCTCCAGCCTCGCCTCAAGTCTCCTACCTCCAGCCTCGCCTCAAGTCTCCTGCCTCCAGCCTCCAGCCTCACCTCGTCTCATTCCTCCAGTCTCCAGCCTCGCCTCGTCTCATTCCTCCAGCCTCGCCTCAAGTCTCCGACCTCCAGCTTCGACTCGTCTCATGCCTCCAGCCTCCAGCCTCGCCTCATCTCATGCCTCCAGCATCCAGCCTCGCCTCATCTCATGCCTCCAGGCTCCAGCCTCGCCTCAAATCTCCTGCCTCCAGCCTCCAGCCTCACCTCAGGTCTCCAGCCTCCAGCCTCGCCTCAAGTCTCCAGCCTCCAGCCTCGCCTCACCTCAAGTCTCCTGCCTCCAGCCTCCAGCCTCGCCTCAAGTCTCCAGCCTCCAGCCTCCAGCCTCCTCATGCCTCCAACCTCCAGCCTTGCTTCAATTCTCCAGCCTCCAGCCTCCAGCCTCGCCTCAAATCTCCGGCCTCCTGCCTCCAGCCTCGCCTCAAGACTCCAGCCTCCAGCCTCGCCTCTTCTCATGCCTCCAGCCTCCAGTCTCGCCTCAAGTCTCCTGCCTCCAGCCTCTAGCCTCGCCTCAAGACTCCAGCCTCCAGCCTCGCCTCAAGTCTCCCGCCTCCTGCCTCCAGCCTCGCCTCGTCCCATGCCTCCAGCCTCGCCTCAAATCTCCGGCCTCCAGCCTCCAGCCTCGCTTCAAGTCTCCAGCCCCCGACCTCGCCTCAAGTCTCCGGCCTCCAGCCTCCAGCCTCCAGCCTCGCCTCAAGTCTCCTGCCTCCTGCCTCCAGCCTCACCTCGTCTCATGCCTGCAGCCTCCAGACTCGCCTCAAGTTTCCAGCCTCCAGCCTCGCCTCAAGTCTCCAGCCTTCGGCCTCGCCTCAATTCTCCGGCCTCCAGCCTCCAGCCTCACCTCAAGTCTCCAGCCTCCAGCCTCCAGCCTCGCCTCAAGTCTCCTGCCTCCAGCCTCGCCTCCAGTCTCCTGCCTCCAGCCTCCAGCCTCGCCTCAAGTCTCCTGCCTCCAGCCTCCAGCCTCGCCTGAAGTCTGCTGCCTCCAGCCTCCAGCCTCGCCTCAAGTCTCCTGCCTCCAGCCTCCAGCCTCGCCTCAAGTCTCCTGTCTCCAGCCTCCAGCCATCCCTCAAGTCTCCTGCCTCTAGCCTCCAGCCTCGCCTCGTCTCATGCCTCCAGCCTCCAGCCTCGCCTCGTCTCATGCCTCCAGTCTCCAGCCTCGCCTTGTCTCATGCCTCCAGCCTCGCCTCAAGTCTCCGGCCTCCAGCTTCGCCTCGTCTCATGCCTCCAGCCTCCAGCCTCGCCTCGTTTCATGCCTCCAGCCTCCAGCCTCGCCTCGTTTCATGCCTCCAGCCTCCAGCCTCGCCTCAAATCTCGTGCCTCCAGCCTCCAGCCTCACCTCTGGTCTCCAGCCTCCAGCCTCGCCTCAAGTCTCCAGCCTCCAGCCTCGCCTCGCCTCAAGTCTCCTGCCTCCAGCCTGCAGCCTCGCCTCAAGTCTCCTGCCTCCTGCCTCCAGCCTCGTCTCGTCTCATGCCTGCAGCCTCCAGCCTCGCCTCAAATCTCAGGCCTCCAGCCTCCAGCCTCGCCTCCAGCCTCCAGTCTCCAGTCTCACCTCAAGTCTCCTGCCTCCTCCCTCCAGCCTCGCCTCGTCTGATGCCTCCAGCCTCGCCTCAAATCTCCGGCCTCCAGCCTCCAGCCTCGCCTCAAGTCTCCAGCCCCCGGCCTTGCCTCAAGTCTCCGGCCTCCAGCCTCCAGCCTCACCTCAAGTCTCCAGCCTCCAGTCTCCAGCCTCGCCTCAAGTCTCCGGCCTCCAGCCTCCAGCCTCGCCTCAAGTCTCCAGCCTCGCCTCAAGTCTCCAGCCTCCAGCCTCCAGCCTCCAGCCTCGCCTCAAATCTCCTGCCTCCAGCCTCACCTCAAGTCTCCAGCCTCCAGCCTCGCCTCAAATCTCCTGCCTCCAGCCTCGCCTCAAGTCTCCAGCCTCGCCTCAAATCTCCTACCTCCAGCCTCGCCTCATCTCAAGTCTCCAGCCTCCAGCCTCCAACCTCGCCTCTAGTCTCCTGCCTCCAGCCTCGCCTCACCTCAAGTCTCCAGCCTCCAGCCTCGCCTCAAGTCTCCTGCCTCCAGCCTCACCTCAAGTCTCCTGCCTCCAGCCTCCAGCCTCGCCTCAAGTTTCCGGCCTCCTGTCTCGACTCAAGTCTCAAAATTCCAGCCTCCAGCCTCGCCTCAAATCTCCTGCCTCCAGCCTCCAGCCTCGCCTCAAGTCTCCAGCCTCCAGCCTCCAGCCTCGCCTCAAGTCTCCTGCCTCCAGCCTCACCTCTATTCTCCTGCCTCCAGCCTCCAGCCTCCAGCCTCGTCTCATGCCTCCAGCTTCCAGCCTCGCCTCAAGTCTCCTGCCTCCAGCCTCCAGCCTCCAGCCTTGCCTCAAGTCTCCTGCCTCCATCCTCCAGCCTCGCCTCAAGTCTCCTGCCTCCATCCTCCAGCCTCGCCTCAAGTCTCCTGCCTCCAGCCTCCAGCCTCGCCTCAACTCTCCAGCCTCCAGCCTCACCTCAAGTCTCCTGCCTCCAGCCTCCAGCCTGCAGCCTCGCCTCAAGTCTCCAGCCTCCAGCCTCGCCTCGCGTCAAGTCTCCTGCCTCCAGCCTCCAGCCTCGCCTCAAGTCTCCTGCCTCCAGCCTCACCTCAAGTCTCCTGCATCCAGCCTCCAGCCTCTCCTCAAGTCTCCTTCCTCCTGCCTCCAGCCTCTCCTCAAGTCTCCAGCCTCCAGCCTTGCCTCGCCTCAAGTCTCCAGCCTCCAGCCTCCAGTCTCGCCTCGTTTCCAGCCTCCAGCCTCCAGCCTCTCCTCAAGTCTCCTGCATCCAACCTCCAGCCTTGCCTCAAGTCTCCAGCCTCCAGCCTCGCCTCAAGTCTCCTGCCTCCTCCGTCGACTCAAGTCTCAAACCTCCAGCCTCCAAACTCGCCTTGCCTCAAGTCTCCTGCCTCCTGCCTCCAGCCTCGCCTCAAGTCTCCAGCCTCCAGCTTCGCCTCAAGTCTCCAGCCTCCAGCTTCCAGACTCGCCTCAAGTCTCCGGCTTCCAGCCTCGCCTCAAGTCTCCTGCCTCCAGCCTCCAGCCTCGCCTCAAGTCTCCTGCCTCCTGCATCCAGCCTCGCCTCAAGTCTCCTGCCTCCAGCCTCGCCTCAAATCTCCGACCTCCAGCCTCCAGCCTCGCCTCAAGTCTCCAGCCCCCGACCTCGCCTCAAATCTCCGGCCTCCAGCCTCCAGCCTCACCTCAAATCTCCAGCCTCCAGCCTCCAGCCTCGCCTCAAGTCTCCAGCCTCCAGCCTCGCCTCAAGTCTCCTGCCTCCTGCCTCCAGCCTCACCTCGTCTCATGCCTGCAGCCTCCAGCCTCGCCCCAAGTTTCCAGCCTCCAGCCTCGCCTCAAGTCTCCAGCCTTCGGCCTCGCCTCAATTCTCCGGCCTCCAGCCTCCAGCCTCACCTCAAGTCTATAGCCTCCAGCCTCCAGCCTCGCCTCAAGTCTCCAGCCTCCAGCCTCGCCTCAAGTCTCCTCCCTCCACCCTCGCCTCAAGTCTCCTGCCTCCAGCCTCCAGCCTCGCCTCAAGTCTCCTGCCTCCAGCCTCCAGCCTCGCCTCAAGTCTCCTGTCTCCAGCCTCCAGCCTCGCCTCGTCTCATGCCTCCCAGTCTCCAGCCTCGCCTTGTCTCATGCCTCCAGCCTCGCCTCAAGTCTCCGGCCTCCAGCTTCGCCTCGTCTCATGCCTCCAGCCTCCAGCCTCGCCTCGTTTCATGCCTCCAGCCTCCAGCCTCGCCTCGTTTCATGCCTCCAGCCTCCAGCCTCGCCTCAAATCTCGTGCCTCCAGCCTCCAGCCTCACCTCTGGTCTCCAGCCTCCAGCCTCGCCTCAAGTCTCCAGCCTCCAGCCCTCGCCTCGCCTCAAGTCTCCTGCCTCCAGCCTCGCCTCAAATCTCCTGCCTCCAGCTTCCAGCCTCACTTCAAGTCTCCAGCCTCCTGCCTCGACTCAAGTCTCAAACCTCCAGCCTCAATCCTCGCCTCGCCTCTAGTCTCCTGCCTCCAGCCTCAGCCTCAAGTCTCCTGCCACCAGACTCCAGCCTCGCCTCAGGTCTCCAGCCTCCAGCCTCCAGCCTCGCCTCAAGTCTCCTGCCTCCTGCCTCCAGCCTCGCCTCGTCTCATGCCTCCAGCCTCCAGGCTCGCCTCAAGTCTCCTGCCTCCAGCCTCCAGCCTCGCCTCAAGTCTCCTGCCTCCAGCCTCGCCTCGTCTCATGCCTCCATCCTCCAACCTCGCTTCAACTCTCCTGCCTCCACCCTCCATCCTCGCCTCAAGTCTCCGGCCTCCAGCCTCCAGCCTCGCCTCAAGTCTCTGGCCTCCAGCCTCGCCTCAAGTCTCCAGCCTCCAGCCTCCAGCCTCACCTCAAGTCTCCTGCCACCAGCCTCCATCCTCGCCTCAAGTCTCCAGCCTCCATCCTCGCCTCAAGTCTCCAGCCTCCAGCCTCGCCTCAAGTCTCCTGCCTCCAGCCTCCAGCCTCGCTTCAAGTCTCCTGCCTCCAGCCTCCAGCCTCGCCTCAAGTCTCCAGCCTCCAGCCTCCAGCCTCGCCTCAAGTCTCCTGCCACCAGCCTCCATCCTCGCCTCAAGTCTCCTGCCTCCAGCCTCGCCTCGCCTCAAGTCTCCAGCCTCCAGCCTCTCCTCAAGTCTCCTGCCTCCAGCCTCGCCTCAAGTCTCCGGCCTCCAACCTCCAGCCTCGCCTCAAGTCTCCGGCCTCCAGCCTCCAGCCTCGCCTCAAGTCTCCGGCCTCCAGCATCGCCTCAAGTCTCCAGCCTCCAGCCTCCAGCCTCGCCTCAAGTCTCCAGCCTCCAGCCTCGCCTCGCATCAAGTCTCCGGCCTCCAGCCTCCAGCCTCGCCTCAAGCCTCCAGCCTCCAGCCTTGCCTCAAATCTCCAGCCTCAAACCTCACCTCAACTCTCCTGCCTCCAGCCTCGCCTCGCCTCAAGTCTCCGGCCTCCAGCCTCCAGCCTCGCCTCAAGTCTCCAGCCTCCAGCCTCGCCTCGTCTCATGCCTCCAGCCTCCAGCCTCAACTCGTCTCATCCCTCCAGCCTCCAGCCTCGCCTCATTTCATGCCTCCAGCCTCCAGCCTCGCCTTAAATCTGCTGCCTCCAGCCTCGCCTCAAGTCTCCAGCCTCCAGCCTCGCCTCAAGTCTCCTGCCTCCAGCCTCCAGCCTCGCTTGAAGTCTCCTGCCTCCAGCCTCCAGCCTCACCTCAAGTCTCCTGCCTCCAGCCTCCAGCCTCGCCTCAAGTCTCCTGCCTCCAGCCTCCAGCCACGCCTCAAGTCTCCTGCCTCCAGCCTCGCCTCGTCTCATGCCTCCAGCCTCCAACCTCGCTTCAAGTCTCCTGCCTCCAGCCTCCAGCCTCGCCTCAAGTCTCCTGCCTCCAGCCTCGCCTCAAATCTCCTGCCTCCAGCCTCCAGCCTCACCTCAAGTCTCCAGCCTCCAGCCTCACCTCAAGTCTCCAGCCTCCAGCCTCCAGCCTCGCCTCATTTCAGGCCTCCAGACTCCAGCCTCGCCTCAAGTCTCCAGTCTCCAGCCTCGCCTCAAGGCTCCAGCCTCCAGCCTCCAGCCTCAAGTTTCCTGCCTCCAGCCTCGCCTCAAATCTCCTGCCTCCAGCCTCCAGCCTCACCTCAAGTCTCCAGCCTCCTGCCTCGACTCAAGTCTCAAACCTCCAACCTCAAACCTCGCCTCGCCTCTAGTCTCCTGCCTCCAGCCTCGCCTCAAGTCTCCAGCCTCCAGCCTCCAGCCTCGCTTCGTTTCAGTCCTCCAGACTCCAGCCTCGCCTCAAGTCTCCTGCCTCCTGACTCCAGCCTCACCTCGTCTCATGCCTGCAGCCTCCAGCCTCGCCTCAAATCTCCGGCCTTAAGCCTCCAGCCTCGCCTCAAGTCTCCAGTCTCCAGCCTCGCCTCAAGGCTCCAGCCTCCAGCCTCCAGCCTCAAGTCTCCTGCCTCCAGCCTCGCCTCAAGTCTCCGGCCTCCAGCCTCGCCTCACCTCAAGTCTCCTGCCTACAGCCTCCAGCCACGCCTCAAGTCTCCTGTCTCTAGCCTCACCTCAAGTCTCCGGCCTCCAGCCTCGCCTCAAGTCTCCTGCCTCCAGCCTCCAGCCTCGCCTCAAGTCTCCAGCCTCCAGCCTCCAGCCTCGCCTCAAGTCTCCAGCCTCCAGCCTCGCCTCAAGTCTCCTCTCTCCAGCCTCGCCTCAAGTCTCCTGCCTCCAGCCTCCAGCCTCGCCTCAAGTCTCCTGCCTCCAGCCTCCAGCCTTGCCTCAAGTCTTCTGCCTCCAGCCTCTAGCATCGCCTCAAGTCTCCGGCCTCCAGCCTCCAGCCATGCCTCAAGCCTCCTGCCTCCAGCCTCGCCTCAAGTCTCCTGTCTCCAGCCTCCAGCCATGCCTCAAGGCTCTTGCCTCCAGCCTCGCCTCGTCTCATGCCTCCAGCCTCCAGCCTCACCTCGTCTCATGCCTCCAGCCTCCAGCCACGCCTCGCCTCAAATATCCTGTCTCCAGCCTCGCCTCGTCTCATGCCTCCAGCCTCGCCTCAAGTCTCCTACCTCCAGCCTCGCCTCAAGTCTCCTGCCTCCAGCCTCCAGCCTCACCTCGTCTCATTCCTCCAGTCTCCAGCCTCGCCTCGTCTCATTCCTCCAGCCTCGCCTCAAGTCTCCGACCTCCAGCTTCGACTCGTCTCATGCCTCCAGCCTCCAGCCTCGCCTCATCTCATGCCTCCAGCATCCAGCCTCGCCTCATCTCATGCCTCCAGGCTCCAGCCTCGCCTCAAATCTCCTGCCTCCAGCCTCCAGCCTCACCTCAGGTCTCCAGCCTCCAGCCTCGCCTCAAGTCTCCAGCCTCCAGCCTCGCCTCGCCTCAAGTCTCCTGCCTCCAGCCTCCAGCCTCGCCTCAAGTCTCCAGCCTCCAGCCTCCAGCCTACTCATGGCTAGAAACCTCCAGCCTTGCTTCAATTCTCCAGCCTCCAGCCTCCAGCCTCGCCTCAAATCTCCGGCCTCCTGCCTCCAGCCTCGCCTCAAGACTCCAGCCTCCAGCCTCGCCTCTTCTCATGCCTCCAGCCTCCAGTCTCGCCTCAAGTCTCCTGCCTCCAGCCTCTAGCCTCGCCTCAAGACTCCAGCCTCCAGCCTCGCCTCAAGTCTCCCGCCTCCTGCCTCCAGCCTCGCCTCGTCCCATGCCTCCAGCCTCGCCTCAAATCTCCGGCCTCCAGCCTCCAGCCTCGCTTCAAGTCTCCAGCCCCCGACCTCGCCTCAAGTCTCCGGCCTCCAGCCTCCAGCCTCCAGCCTCGCCTCAAGTCTCCTGCCTCCTGCCTCCAGCCTCACCTCGTCTCATGCCTGCAGCCTCCAGACTCGCCTCAAGTTTCCAGCCTCCAGCCTCGCCTCAAGTCTCCAGCCTTCGGCCTCGCCTCAATTCTCCGGCCTCCAGCCTCCAGCCTCACCTCAAGTCTCCAGCCTCCACCCTCCAGCCTCGCCTCAAGTCTCCTGCCTCCAGCCTCGCCTCCAGTCTCCTGCCTCCAGCCTCCAGCCTCGCCTCAAGTCTCCTGCCTCCAGCCTCCAGCCTCGCCTGAAGTCTGCTGCCTCCAGCCTCCAGCCTCGCCTCAAGTCTCCTGCCTCCAGCCTCCAGCCTCGCCTCAAGTCTCCTGTCTCCAGCCTCCAGCCATCCCTCAAGTCTCCTGCCTCTAGCCTCCAGCCTCGCCTCGTCTCATGCCTCCAGCCTCCAGCCTCGCCTCGTCTCATGCCTCCAGTCTCCAGCCTCGCCTTGTCTCATGCCTCCAGCCTCGCCTCAAGTCTCCGGCCTCCAGCTTCGCCTCGTCTCATGCCTCCAGCCTCCAGCCTCGCCTCGTTTCATGCCTCCAGCCTCCAGCCTCGCCTCGTTTCATGCCTCCAGCCTCCAGCCTCGCCTCAAATCTCGTGCCTCCAGCCTCCAGCCTCACCTCTGGTCTCCAGCCTCCAGCCTCGCCTCAAGTCTCCAGCCTCTAGCCTCGCCTCGCCTCAAGTCTCCTGCCTCCAGCCTGCAGCCTCGCCTCAAGTCTCCTGCCTCCTGCCTCCAGCCTCGTCTCGTCTCATGCCTGCAGCCTCCAGCCTCGCCTCAAATCTCAGGCCTCCAGCCTCCAGCCTCGCCTCCAGCCTCCAGTCTCCAGTCTCACCTCAAGTCTCCTGCCTCCTGCCTCCAGCCTCGCCTCGTCTGATGCCTCCAGCCTCGCCTCAAATCTCCGGCCTCCAGCCTCCAGCCTCGCCTCAAGTCTCCAGCCCCCGGCCTTGCCTCAAGTCTCCGGCCTCCAGCCTCCAGCCTCACCTCAAGTCTCCAGCCTCCAGTCTCCAGCCTCGCCTCAAGTCTCCGGCCTCCAGCCTCCAGCCTCGCCTCAAGTCTCCAGCCTCGCCTCAAGTCTCCAGCCTCCAGCCTCCAGCCTCCAGCCTCGCCTCAAATCTCCTGCCTCCAGCCTCACCTCAAGTCTCCAGCCTCCAGCCTCGCCTCAAATCTCCTGCCTCCAGCCTCGCCTCAAGTCTCCAGCCTCCAGCCTCGCCTCAAATCTCCTACCTCCAGCCTCGCCTCATCTCAAGTCTCCAGCCTCCAGCCTCCAACCTCGCCTCTAGTCTCCTGCCTCCAGCCTCGCCTCACCTCAAGTCTCCAGCCTCCAGCCTCGCCTCAAGTCTCCTGCCTCCAGCCTCACCTCAAGTCTCCTGCCTCCAGCCTCCAGCCTCGCCTCAAGTTTCCGGCCTCCTGTCTCGACTCAAGTCTCAAAATTCCAGCCTCCAGCCTCGCCTCAAATCTCCTGCCTCCAGCCTCCAGCCTCGCCTCAAGTCTCCAGCCTCCAGCCTCCAGCCTCGCCTCAAGTCTCCTGCCTCCAGCCTCACCTCTATTCTCCTGCCTCCAGCCTCCAGCCTCCAGCCTCGTCTCATGCCTCCAGCTTCCAGCCTCGCCTCAAGTCTCCTGCCTCCAGCCTCCAGCCTCCAGCCTTGCCTCAAGTCTCCTGCCTCCATCCTCCAGCCTCGCCTCAAGTCTCCTGCCTCCATCCTCCAGCCTCGCCTCAAGTCTCCTGCCTCCAGCCTCCAGCCTCGCCTCAACTCTCCAGCCTCCAGCCTCACCTCAAGTCTCCTGCCTCCAGCCTCCAGCCTGCAGCCTCGCCTCAAGTCTCCAGCCTCCAGCCTCGCCTCGCCTCAAGTCTCCTGCCTCCAGCCTCCAGCCTCGCCTCAAGTCTCCTGCCTCCAGCCTCACCTCAAGTCTCCTGCATCCAGCCTCCAGCCTCTCCTCAAGTCTCCTTCCTCCTGCCTCCAGCCTCTCCTCAAGTCTCCAGCCTCCAGCCTTGCCTCGCCTCAAGTCTCCAGCCTCCAGCCTCCAGTCTCGCCTCGTTTCCAGCCTCCAGCCTCCAGCCTCTCCTCAAGTCTCCTGCATCCAACCTCCAGCCTTGCCTCAAGTCTCCAGCCTCCAGCCTCGCCTCAAGTCTCCTGCCTCCTCCGTCGACTCAAGTCTCAAACCTCCAGCCTCCAAAATCGCCTTGCCTCAAGTCTCCTGCCTCCTGCCTCCAGCCTCGCCTCAAGTCTCCAGCCTCCAGCTTCGCCTCAAGTCTCCAGCCTCCAGCTTCCAGCCTCGCCTCAAGTCTCCGGCTTCCAGCCTCGCCTCAAGTCTCCTGCCTCCAGCCTCCAGCCTCGCCTCAAGTCTCCTGCATCCAGCCTCCAGCCTCTTCTCAAGTCTCCTGCCTCCAGCCTCCAGCCTCGACTCAAGTCTCCAGCCTCCAGCCTCCAGCCTCGCCTCAAGTCTCCTGCCTCCAGCCTCCAGCCTCGCTTCAAGTCTCCTGCCTCCAGCCTCGCCTCAAGTCTCCTGCCTCCAGCCTCCAGCCTCGCCTCAAGTCTCCTGCATCCAGCCTCCAGCCTCTCCTCAAGTCTCCTGCCTCCTGCCTCCAGCCTCTCCTCAAGTCTCCAGCCTCCAGCCTTGCGTCGCCTCAAGTCTCCAGCCTCCAGCCTCCAGTCTCGCCTCGTTTCCGGCCTCCAGCCTCCAGCCTCTCCTCAAGTCTCCTGCATCCAACCTCCAGCCTCGCCTCAAGTCTCCAGCCTCCAGCCTCGCCTCAAGTCTCCTGCCCCCTCCCTCGACTCAAGTCTCAAACCTCCAGCCTCCAAACTCGCCTTGCCTCAAGTCTCCTGCCTCCTGCCTCCAGCCTCGCCTCAAGTATCCAGCCTCCCCTCAAATCTCCTGCCTCCAGCCTTGCCTCAAGTCTCCAGCCTCCAGCGTCCAGCCTCGCCTCAAGTCTCCGGCCTCCAGCCTCGCCTCAAGTCTCCTGCCTCCAGCCTCCAGCCTCGCCTCAAGTCTCCTGCATCCAGCCTCCAGCCTCTTCTCAAGTCTCCTGCCTCCAGCCTCCAGCCTCGTCTCGTCTCATGCCTGCAGGCTCCAGCCTCGCCTCAAATCTCCAGCCTCCAGCCTCCAGCCTCGCCTCCAGCCTCCAGTCTCCAGCCTCACCTCAAGTCCCCTGCCTCCTGCCTCCAGCCTCGCCTCATCTCATGCCTCCAGCCTCGCCTCAAATCTCCGGCCTCCAGCCTCCAGCCTCGCCTCAAGTCTCCTGCCTCCTCCCTCGACTCAAGTCTCAAACCTCCAGCCTCCAAACTCGCCTTGCCTCAAGTCTCCTGCCTCCTGCCTCCAGCCTCGCCTCAAGTATCCAGCCTCCCCTCAAATCTCCTGCCTCCAGCCTCGCCTCAAGTCTCCAGCCTCCAGCTTCGCCTCAAGTCTCCAGCCTCCAGCTTCCAGCCTCGCCTCAAGTCTCCGGCCTCCAGCCTCGCCTCAAGTCTCCTGCCTCCAGCCGCCAGCCTCGCCTCAAGTCTCCTGCATCCAGCCTCCAGCCTCTTCTCAAGTCTCCTGCCTCCAGCCTCCAGCCTCGCCTCAAGTCTCCAGCCTCCAGCCTCCAGCCTCGCCTCAAGTCTCCTGCCTCCAGCCTCCAGCCTCGCCTCAAGTCTCCTGCCTCCAGCCTCGCTTCAAGTCTCCTGCCTCCAGCCTCCAGTCTCGCCTCAAGTTTCCGGCCTCCAGCCTCCAGCCTCTCCTCAAGTCTCCTGCATCCAACCTCCAGCCTCGCCTCAAGTCTCCAGCCTCCAGCCTCGCCTCAAGTCTCCTGTCTCCAGCCTCCAGCCAAGCCTCAAGGCTCTTGCCTCCAGCCTCGCCTCGTCTCATGCCTCCAGCCTCCAGCCTCACCTCGTCTCATGCCTCCAGCCTCCAGCCACGCCTCGCCTCAAATATCCTGTCTCCAGCCTCGCCTCGTCTCATGCCTCCAGCCTCGCCTCAAGTCTCCTACCTCCAGCCTCGCCTCAAGTCTCCTGCCTCCAGCCTCACCTCGTCTCATTCCTCCAGTCTCCAGCCTCGCCTCGTCTCATTCCTCCAGCCTCGCCTCAAGTCTCCGACCTCCAGCTTCGACTCGTCTCATGCCTCCAGCCTCCAGCCTCGCCTCATCTCATGCCTCCAGCATCCAGCCTCGCCTCATCTCATGCCTCCAGGCTCCAGCCTCGCCTCAAATCTCCTGCCTCCAGCCTCCAGCCTCACCTCAGGTCTCCAGCCTCCAGCCTCGCCTCAAGTCTCCAGCCTCCAGCCTCGCCTCGCCTCAAGTCTCCTGCCTCCAGCCTCCAGCCTCGCCTCAAGTCTCCAGCCTCCAGCCTCCAGCCTACTCATGGCTAGAAACCTCCAGCCTTGCTTCAATTCTCCAGCCTCCAGCCTCCAGCCTCGCCTCAAATCTCCGGCCTCCTGCCTCCAGCCTCGCCTCAAGACTCCAGCCTCCAGCCTCGCCTCTTCTCATGCCTCCAGCCTCCAGTCTCGCCTCAAGTCTCCTGCCTCCAGCCTCTAGCCTCGCCTCAAGACTCCAGCCTCCAGCCTCGCCTCAAGTCTCCCGCCTCCTGCCTCCAGCCTCGCCTCGTCCCATGCCTCCAGCCTCGCCTCAAATCTCCGGCCTCCAGCCTCCAGCCTCGCTTCAAGTCTCCAGCCCCCGACCTCGCCTCAAGTCTCCGGCCTCCAGCCTCCAGCCTCCAGCCTCGCCTCAAGTCTCCTGCCTCCTGCCTCCAGCCTCACCTCGTCTCATGCCTGCAGCCTCCAGACTCGCCTCAAGTTTCCAGCCTCCAGCCTCGCCTCAAGTCTCCAGCCTTCGGCCTCGCCTCAATTCTCCGGCCTCCAGCCTCCAGCCTCACCTCAAGTCTCCAGCCTCCACCCTCCAGCCTCGCCTCAAGTCTCCTGCCTCCAGCCTCGCCTCCAGTCTCCTGCCTCCAGCCTCCAGCCTCGCCTCAAGTCTCCTGCCTCCAGCCTCCAGCCTCGCCTGAAGTCTGCTGCCTCCAGCCTCCAGCCTCGCCTCAAGTCTCCTGCCTCCAGCCTCCAGCCTCGCCTCAAGTCTCCTGTCTCCAGCCTCCAGCCATCCCTCAAGTCTCCTGCCTCTAGCCTCCAGCCTCGCCTCGTCTCATGCCTCCAGCCTCCAGCCTCGCCTCGTCTCATGCCTCCAGTCTCCAGCCTCGCCTTGTCTCATGCCTCCAGCCTCGCCTCAAGTCTCCGGCCTCCAGCTTCGCCTCGTCTCATGCCTCCAGCCTCCAGCCTCGCCTCGTTTCATGCCTCCAGCCTCCAGCCTCGCCTCGTTTCATGCCTCCAGCCTCCAGCCTCGCCTCAAATCTCGTGCCTCCAGCCTCCAGCCTCACCTCTGGTCTCCAGCCTCCAGCCTCGCCTCAAGTCTCCAGCCTCTAGCCTCGCCTCGCCTCAAGTCTCCTGCCTCCAGCCTGCAGCCTCGCCTCAAGTCTCCTGCCTCCTGCCTCCAGCCTCGTCTCGTCTCATGCCTGCAGCCTCCAGCCTCGCCTCAAATCTCAGGCCTCCAGCCTCCAGCCTCGCCTCCAGCCTCCAGTCTCCAGTCTCACCTCAAGTCTCCTGCCTCCTGCCTCCAGCCTCGCCTCGTCTGATGCCTCCAGCCTCGCCTCAAATCTCCGGCCTCCAGCCTCCAGCCTCGCCTCAAGTCTCCAGCCCCCGGCCTTGCCTCAAGTCTCCGGCCTCCAGCCTCCAGCCTCACCTCAAGTCTCCAGCCTCCAGTCTCCAGCCTCGCCTCAAGTCTCCGGCCTCCAGCCTCCAGCCTCGCCTCAAGTCTCCAGCCTCGCCTCAAGTCTCCAGCCTCCAGCCTCCAGCCTCCAGCCTCGCCTCAAATCTCCTGCCTCCAGCCTCACCTCAAGTCTCCAGCCTCCAGCCTCGCCTCAAATCTCCTGCCTCCAGCCTCGCCTCAAGTCTCCAGCCTCGCCTCAAATCTCCTACCTCCAGCCTCGCCTCATCTCAAGTCTCCAGCCTCCAGCCTCCAACCTCGCCTCTAGTCTCCTGCCTCCAGCCTCGCCTCACCTCAAGTCTCCAGCCTCCAGCCTCGCCTCAAGTCTCCTGCCTCCAGCCTCACCTCAAGTCTCCTGCCTCCAGCCTCCAGCCTCGCCTCAAGTTTCCGGCCTCCTGTCTCGACTCAAGTCTCAAAATTCCAGCCTCCAGCCTCGCCTCAAATCTCCTGCCTCCAGCCTCCAGCCTCGCCTCAAGTCTCCAGCCTCCAGCCTCCAGCCTCGCCTCAAGTCTCCTGCCTCCAGCCTCACCTCTATTCTCCTGCCTCCAGCCTCCAGCCTCCAGCCTCGTCTCATGCCTCCAGCTTCCAGCCTCGCCTCAAGTCTCCTGCCTCCAGCCTCCAGCCTCCAGCCTTGCCTCAAGTCTCCTGCCTCCATCCTCCAGCCTCGCCTCAAGTCTCCTGCCTCCATCCTCCAGCCTCGCCTCAAGTCTCCTGCCTCCAGCCTCCAGCCTCGCCTCAACTCTCCAGCCTCCAGCCTCACCTCAAGTCTCCTGCCTCCAGCCTCCAGCCTGCAGCCTCGCCTCAAGTCTCCAGCCTCCAGCCTCGCCTCGCCTCAAGTCTCCTGCCTCCAGCCTCCAGCCTCGCCTCAAGTCTCCTGCCTCCAGCCTCACCTCAAGTCTCCTGCATCCAGCCTCCAGCCTCTCCTCAAGTCTCCTTCCTCCTGCCTCCAGCCTCTCCTCAAGTCTCCAGCCTCCAGCCTTGCCTCGCCTCAAGTCTCCAGCCTCCAGCCTCCAGTCTCGCCTCGTTTCCAGCCTCCAGCCTCCAGCCTCTCCTCAAGTCTCCTGCATCCAACCTCCAGCCTTGCCTCAAGTCTCCAGCCTCCAGCCTCGCCTCAAGTCTCCTGCCTCCTCCGTCGACTCAAGTCTCAAACCTCCAGCCTCCAAAATCGCCTTGCCTCAAGTCTCCTGCCTCCTGCCTCCAGCCTCGCCTCAAGTCTCCAGCCTCCAGCTTCGCCTCAAGTCTCCAGCCTCCAGCTTCCAGCCTCGCCTCAAGTCTCCGGCTTCCAGCCTCGCCTCAAGTCTCCTGCCTCCAGCCTCCAGCCTCGCCTCAAGTCTCCTGCATCCAGCCTCCAGCCTCTTCTCAAGTCTCCTGCCTCCAGCCTCCAGCCTCGACTCAAGTCTCCAGCCTCCAGCCTCCAGCCTCGCCTCAAGTCTCCTGCCTCCAGCCTCCAGCCTCGCTTCAAGTCTCCTGCCTCCAGCCTCGCCTCAAGTCTCCTGCCTCCAGCCTCCAGCCTCGCCTCAAGTCTCCTGCATCCAGCCTCCAGCCTCTCCTCAAGTCTCCTGCCTCCTGCCTCCAGCCTCTCCTCAAGTCTCCAGCCTCCAGCCTTGCGTCGCCTCAAGTCTCCAGCCTCCAGCCTCCAGTCTCGCCTCGTTTCCGGCCTCCAGCCTCCAGCCTCTCCTCAAGTCTCCTGCATCCAACCTCCAGCCTCGCCTCAAGTCTCCAGCCTCCAGCCTCGCCTCAAGTCTCCTGCCTCCTCCCTCGACTCAAGTCTCAAACCTCCAGCCTCCAAACTCGCCTTGCCTCAAGTCTCCTGCCTCCTGCCTCCAGCCTCGCCTCAAGTATCCAGCCTCCCCTCAAATCTCCTGCCTCCAGCCTTGCCTCAAGTCTCCAGCCTCCAGCGTCCAGCCTCGCCTCAAGTCTCCTGCATCCAGCCTCCAGCCTCTTCTCAAGTCTCCTGCCTCCAGCCTCCAGCCTCGTCTCGTCTCATGCCTGCAGGCTCCAGCCTCGCCTCAAATCTCCAGCCTCCAGCCTCCAGCCTCGCCTCCAGCCTCCAGTCTCCAGCCTCACCTCAAGTCCCCTGCCTCCTGCCTCCAGCCTCGCCTCATCTCATGCCTCCAGCCTCGCCTCAAATCTCCGGCCTCCAGCCTCCAGCCTCGCCTCAAGTCTCCTGCCTCCTCCCTCGACTCAAGTCTCAAACCTCCAGCCTCCAAACTCGCCTTGCCTCAAGTCTCCTGCCTCCTGCCTCCAGCCTCGCCTCAAGTATCCAGCCTCCCCTCAAATCTCCTGCCTCCAGCCTCGCCTCAAGTCTCCAGCCTCCAGCTTCGCCTCAAGTCTCCAGCCTCCAGCTTCCAGCCTCGCCTCAAGTCTCTGGCCTCCAGCCTCGCCTCAAGTCTCCTGCCTCCAGCCGCCAGCCTCGCCTCAAGTCTCCTGCATCCAGCCTCCAGCCTCTTCTCAAGTCTCCTGCCTCCAGCCTCCAGCCTCGCCTCAAGTCTCCAGCCTCCAGCCTCCAGCCTCGCCTCAAGTCTCCTGCCTCCAGCCTCCAGCCTCGCCTCAAGTCTCCTGCCTCCAGCCTCGCTTCAAGTCTCCTGCCTCCAGCCTCCACTCTCGCCTCAAGTTTCCGGCCTCCAGCCTCCAGCCTCTCCTCAAGTCTCCTGCATCCAACCTCCAGCCTCGCCTCAAGTCTCCAGCTTCCAGCCTCGCCTCAAGTCTCCGGCCTCCAGCCTCGCCTCAAGTCTCCTGCCTCCAGCCGCCAGCCTCGCCTCAAGTCTCCTGCATCCAGCCTCCAGCCTCTTCTCAAGTCTCCTGCCTCCAGCCTCCAGCCTCGCCTCAAGTCTCCAGCCTCCAGCCTCCAGCCTCGCCCCAAGTCTCCTGCCTCCAGCCTCCAGCCTCGCCTCAAGTCTCCTGCCTCCAGCCTCGCCTCAAGTCTCCTGCCTCCAGCCTCCAGTCTCGCCTCAAGTTTCCGGCCTCCAGCCTCCAGCCTCTCCTCAAGTCTCCTGCATCCAACCTCCAGCCTCGCCTCAAGTCTCCAGCCTCCAGCCTCGCCTCAAGACTCCTGCCTCCTCCCTCGACTCAAGTCTCAAACCTCCAGCCTCACCTCAAGTCTCTTCCCTCCAGCCTCCAGCCTCCAGCCTCCAGCCTCGCCTCAAGTCTCCTGCCTCCAGCCTCCAGCCTCGCCTCGCCTCAAGTCTCCTGCCTCCAGCCTCCAGCCTCGCCTCAAATCTCCTGCCTCCAGCCTCACCTCAAGTCTCCTGACTCCAGCCTCCAGCCTCTCCTCAAGTCTCCTGCCTCCTGCCTCCAGCCTCTCCTCAAGTCTCCAGCCTCCAGCCTCGCCTCGCCTCAAGTCTCCAGCCTCCAGCCTCCAGCCTCAATTTTCCGGCCTCCAGCCTCCAACACGCCTCAAGTCTCCTGCATCGAGCCTCCAGCCTCGCCTCAAGTCTCCAGCCTCCAGCCTTCAGCCTCCCCTCAAATCTCCTGCCTCCAGCCTCGCCTCAAGTCTCCAGCCTCCAGACTCGCCTCAAGTCTCCTGCCTCCAGCCTCCAGCCTCGCCTCAAGTCTCCTGCCTCCAGCCTCCAGCCTCGCCTCAAGTCTCCAGCCTCCAGCCTCCAGCCTCGCCTCAAATCTCCTGCCTCCAGCCTCACCTCAAGTCTCCAGCCTCGCCTCTAGTCTCCTGCCTCCCGCCTCCAGCCTCGCCTCAAGTCTCCTGCCTCCAGCCTCCAGCCTCACCTCAAGTCTCCTGCATCCAGCCTCGCCTTAAGTCTCCTGCCTCCTGCCTCCAGCCTCTCCTCAAGTCTCCTGCCTCCTGCCTCGACTCGTCTCAAACCTCCAGCCTCAAGCCTCACCTCAAGTCTCCAGCCTCCAGCCTCGCCTCTAGTCTCCTGCCTCCAGCCTCCAGGCTCGCCTCTAGTCTCCTGCCTCCAGCCTCCAGCCTCGCCTCACGTCTCCAGCCTCCAGCCTCCAGCCTCCCCTCAAATCTCCTGCCTCCAGCCTCTCCTCAAGTCTCCTGCCTCTTGCCTCGACTCGTCTCAAACCTCCAGCCTCCAGCCTCGCCTCAAGTCTCCAGCCTCCAGCCTCGCCTCAAGTCACCTGCCTCCAGCCTCCAGCCTTGCCTCAATTCACCTGCCTCCAGCCTCCAGCCTCGCCTCAAGTCTCCTGCCTCCTGCCTCGACTCGTCTCAAACCTCCAGCCTCCAACCTCGCCTCGCCTCAAGTCTTCTGCCTCCAGCCTCCAGCCTTGCCTCGTCTCCAGCCTCCAGCCTCGCCTCAAGTCTCCTGCCTCCAGCCTCCAGCCTCGTCTCAAGTCTCCTGCCTCCAGCCTCCAGCCTCGCCTCAAGTCTCCTGCCTCCAGCCTCCAGCCTCGCCTCAAGTCTCCAGCCTCCAGCCTCCAGCCTCGCCTCAAGTCTCCTGCCTCCAGCCTCACCTCAAGTCTCCAGCCTCCAGCCTCCAGCCTCACCTCAAGTCTCCTGCCTCCAGCCTCGCCTCAAATCTCCTGCCTCCAGCCTCCAGCCTCGCCTCAAATCTCCTGCCTCCAGCCTCGCCTCAGGTCTCCAGCCTCCAGCCTCCAGCCTCACCTCAAGTCTCCTGCCTCCAGCCTCGCCTCAAATCTCCTGCCTCCAGCCTCGCCTCAAGTCTCCTGCCTCCAGCCTCGCCTCAAGTCTCCAGCCTCCAGCCTCCAGCCTCCAGCCTCGCCTCAAGTCTCCAGCCTCCAGCCTCCAGCCTCCATCCTCGCCTCAAATCTCCTGCCTCCAGCCTCACCTCAAGTCTCCAGCCTCCAGCCTCGCCTCAAGTCTCCTGCCTCCAGCCTCGCCTCAAGTCTCCTGCCTCCAGCCTCGCCTCAAGTCTCCAGCCTCCAGCCTCGCCTCGCCTCAAGTCTCCTGCCTCCAGCCTCCAGCCTCGCCTCAAGTCTCGTGCCTCCAGCCTCACCTCAAGTCTCCTGCATCCAGCCTCCAGCCTCTCCTCAAGTCTCCTTCCTCCTGCCTCCAGCCTCTTCTCAAGTCTCCAGCCTCCAGCCTTGCCTCGCCTCAAGTCTCCAGCCTCCAGCCTCCAGTCTCGCCTCGTTTCCGGCCTCCAGCCTCCAGCCTCTCCTCAAGTCTCCTGCATCCAACCTCCAGCCTTGCCTCAAGTCTCCAGCCTCCAGCCTCGCCTCAAGTCTCCTGCCTCCTCCCTCGACTCAAGTCTCAAACCTCCAGCTTCCAAACTCGCCTTGCCTCAAGTCTCCTGCCTCCTGCCTCCAGCCTCGCCTCAAGTCTCCAGCCTCCAGCTTCGCCTCAAGTCTCCAGCCTCCAGCTTCCAGCCTCGCCTCAAGTCTCCGGCCTCCAGCCTCGCCTCAAGTCTCCTGCCTCCAGCCGCCAGCCTCGCCTCAAGTCTCCTGCATCCAGCCTCCAGCCTCTTCTCAAGTCTCCTGCCTCCAGCCTCCAGCCTCGCCTCAAGTCTCCAGCCTCCAGCCTCCAGCCTCGCCTCAAGTCTCCTGCCTCCAGCCTCCAGCCTCGCCTCAAGTCTCCTGCCTCCAGCCTCGCCTCAAGTCTCCTGCCTCCAGCCTCCAGTCTCGCCTCAAGTTTCCGGCCTCCAGCCTCCAGCCTCTCCTCAAGTCTCCTGCATCCAACCTCCAGGCTCGCCTCAAGTCTCCAGCCTCCAGCCTCGCCTCAAGTCTCCTGCCTCCTCCCTCGACTCAAGTCTCAAACCTCCAGCCTCCAAACTCGCCTTGCCTCAAGTCTCCTGCCTCCTGCCTCCAGCCTCGCCTCAAGTATCCAGCCTCCCCTCAAATCTCCTGCCTCCAGCCTCGCCTCAAGTCTCCAGCCTCCAGCTTCGCCTCAAGTCTCCAGCCTCCAGCTTCCAGCCTTGCCTCAAGTCTCCGGCCTCCAGCCTCGCCTCAAGTCTCCTGCCTCCAGCCTCCAGCCTCGCCTCAAGTCTCCTGCATCCAGCCTCCAGCCTCTTCTCAAGTCTCCTGCCTCCAGCCTCCAGCCTCGCCTCAAGTCTCCAGCCTCCAGCCTCGCCTCAAGTCTCCTGCCTCCAGCCTCCAGCCTCGCCTCAAGTCTCCTGCCTCCAGCCTCGCCTCAAGTCTCCTGCCTCCAGCCTCCAGTCTCGCCTCAAGTTTCCGGCCTCCAGCCTCCAGCCTCTCCTCAAGTCTCCTGCATCCAACCTCCAGCCTCGCCTCAAGTCTCCAGCCTCCAGCCTCGCCTCAAGTCTCCTGCCTCCTGCCTCCAGCCTCACCTCAAGTCTCCTGCCTCCAGCCTCGCCTCAAGTCTCCTGCCTCCAGCCTCACCTCAAGTCTCCTCCCTCCAGCCTCCAGCCTCCAGCCTCCAGCCTCGCCTCAAGTCTCCTGCCTCCAGCCTCCAGCCTCGCCTCGCCTCAAGTCTCCTGCCTCCAGCCTCCAGCCTCGCCTCAAATCTCCTGCCTCCAGCCTCACCTCAAGTCTCCTGACTCCAGCCTCCAGCCTCTCCTCAAGTCTCCTGCCTCCTGCCTCCAGCCTCTCCTCAAGTCTCCAGCCTCCAGCCTCGCCTCGCCTCAAGTCTCCAGCCTCCAGCCTCCAGCCTCAATTTTCCGGCCTCCAGCCTCCAACACGCCTCAAGTCTCCTGCATCAAGCCTCCAGCCTCGCCTCAAGTCTCCAGCCTTCAGCCTCCCCTCAAATCTCCTGCCTCCAGCCTCGCCTCAAGTCTCCAGCCTCCAGACTCGCCTCAAGTCTCCTGCCTCCAGCCTCCAGCCTCGCCTCAAGTCTCCTGCCTCCAGCCTCCAGCCTAACCTCAAGTCTCCAGCCTCCAGCCTCCAGCCTCGCCTCAAATCTCCTGCCTCCAGCCTCACCTCAAGTCTCCAGCCTCGCCTCTAGTCTCCTGCCTCCAGCCTCCAGCCTCGCCTCAAGTCTCCTGCCTCCAGCCTCCAGCCTCACCTCAAGTCTCCTGCATCCAGCCTCGCCTTAAGTCTCCTGCCTCCTGCCTCCAGCCTCTCCTCAAGTCTCCTGCCTCCTGCCTCGACTCGTCTCAAACCTCCAGCCTCCAGCCTCACCTCAAGTCTCCAGCCTCCAGCCTCGCCTCTAGTCTCCTGCCTCCAGCCTCCAGGCTCGCCTCTAGTCTCCTGCCTCCAGCCTCGCCTCAAGTCTCCTGCCTCCAGCCTCCAGCCTCGCCTCAAGTCTCCAGCCTCCAGCCTCCAGCCTCCCCTCAAATCTCCTGCCTCCAGCCTCTCCTCAAGTCTCCTGCCTCCTGCCTCGACTCGTCTCAAACCTCCAGCCTCCAGCCTCGCCTCAAGTCTCCAGCCTCCAGCCTCGCCTCAAGTCTCCTGCCTCCAGCCTCCAGCCTCGCCTCAAGTCTCCTGCCTCCAGCCTCCAGCCTCTCCCCAAGTCTCCTGCCTCCTGCCTCGACTTGTCTCAAACCTCCAGCCTCCAGCCTCGCCTCAAGTCTCCAGCCTCCAGCCTCGCCTCAAGTCACCTGCCTCCAGCCTCCAGCCTCGCCTCAATTCACCTGCCTCCAGCCTCCAGCCTCGCCTCAAGTCTCCTGCCTCCTGCCTCGACTCGTCTCAAACCTCCAGCCTCCAACCTCGCCTCGCCTCAAGTCTTCTGCCTCCAGCCTCCAGCCTTGCCTCGTCTCCAGCCTCCAGCCTCGCCTCAAGTCTCCTGCCTCCAGCCTCCAGCCTCGTCTCAAGTCTCCTGCCTCCAGCCTCCAGCCTCGCCTCAAGTCTCCTGCCTCCAGCCTCGCCTCAAGTCTCCAGCCTCCAGCCTCCAGCCTCGCCTCAAGTCTCCTGCCTCCAGCCTCACCTCAAGTCTCCAGCCTCCAGCCTCCAGCCTCACCTCAAGTCTCCTGCCTCCAGCCTCGCCTCAAATCTCCTGCCTCCAGCCTCCAGCCTCGCCTCAAATCTCCTGCCTCCAGCCTCGCCTCAGGTCTCCAGCCTCCAGCCTCCAGCCTCACCTCAGGTCTCCTGCCTCCAGCCTCGCCTCAAATCTCCTGCCTCCAGCCTCGCCTCAAGTCTCCTGCCTCCAGCCTCGCCTCAAGTCTCCAGCCTCCAGCCTCCAGCCTCCAGCCTCGCCTCAAGTCTCCTGCCTCCAGCCTCGCCTCAAGTCTCCAGCCTCCAGCCTCCAGCCTCCAGCCTCGCCTCAAGTCTCCTGCCTCCAGCCTCGCCTCAAGTCTCCTGCCTCCAGCCTCCAGCCTCGCCTCAAGTCTCCTGCCTCCAGCCTCCAGCCTCACCTCAAGTCTCCTGCCTCCAGCCTCGCCTCAAGTCTCCTGCCTCCAGCCTCCAGCCTCGCCTCAAGTCTCCTGCCTCCAGCCTCCAGCCTCACCTCAAGTCTCCAGCCTCCATCCTCGCCTCAAATCTCCTGCCTCCAGCCTCACCTCAAGTCTCCAGCCTCCAGCCTCCAGCCTCGCCTCAAGTCTCCTGCCTCCAGCCTCACCTCAAGTCTCCTGCCTCCAGCCTCCAGCCTCGCCTCAAGTCTCCAGCCTCCAGCCTCCAGCCTCGCCTCAAGTCTCCTGCTTCCAGCCTCCAGCCTCACCTCAAGTCTCCTGCCTCCTGCCTCCAGCCTCGCCTCAAGTCTCCTGCCTCCAGCCTCGCCTCAAGTCTCCAGCCTCCAGCCTCACCTCAAGTCTCCTGCCTCCAGCCTCCAGCCTCGCCTCAAGTCTCCTGCCTCCAGCCTCCAGCCTCACCTCAAGTCTCCTGCCTCCAGCCTCGCCTAAAGTCTCCAGCCTCCAGCCTCCAGCCTCCAGCCTCGCCTCAAATCTCCTGCGTCCAGCCTCACCTCAAGTCTCCAGCCTCCAGCCTCCAGCCTCGCCTCAAGTCTCCAGCCTCCAGCCTCGCCTCAGGTCTCCTGCCTCCAGCCTCCAGCCTCGCCTCAAGTCTCCTGCCTCCAACCTCCAGCCTCGCCTCAAGTCTCCTACCTCCAGCCTCCAGCCTCGCCTCAAGTCTCCTGCCTCCAGCCTCACCTCAAGTCTCCTGCCTCCGGCCTCCAGCCCTGCCTCAAGTCTCCTGCCTCCAGCCTCGCCTCGCCTGAAGTCTCCTGCCTCCAGCCTCCAGCCTCGCCTCAAGTCTCCAGCCTCCTGCCTCCAGCCTCGCCTCACGTCTCCTGCCTCCAGCCTCCAGCCTCGACTTGCCTCAAGTCTCTGGCCTCCTGCCAAGCCTCGCCTCGTCTGTTGACGAGCCGCGAGCCTGACGACTGCCACCTCCTGCCAAGCCGCAAGCCTGACGACTGCCGCCTCTAGCCTCTAGCCTCTTGCCAAGCCAAATTTCTAGTCTCTAGCCTCAAGCCTGAAGACTCCAGCCTCATCCTGCCTGCCAGCCAAGTCATGTCCTTGCCTACTTCTGGGGTCCGAGCCAGAGGCAAGACCCAGGTACTGGGTCCTTGTCCAGTCTCTGGCTCGGAGTCCAAGCCAGGCTCCTAGCTCTCTTTTCCAGTCCTGTTCCAGGTTTCTGGTTTTCCTGTCCATGTCCTTGCCATCTCCCTGTATCCTAGCCCTGCCCCTAGTACTCCAGTGTCTGTGTCTTGCACTTGTGTCTGTTAGTGCCGTGCCCTTATGACATTATGTTGGCTGGAGCCAGAGCCTTGTGCTTAGGCTCTTGGTAGGGTCACCCATGCCTCTGGGTAGAGGCCAGTCTAAAAGTGGTCCACCGATTCTCCAGGTTTGGGGGTTAAGTTGAGGCCAAAAGATATATATGGAAACAGCAAGGAAGAATCCTTCTATGTCTGCATGCGACTGAGAACCCTGAACCATTCCTGAAGCACAATAGAGAAGATGGCCAAAGACATCATTACTGGTATAAGTGCCAATGGTGTAATGGGCAGTAAGTAACCCTGGCTGGTGTTTACATTCCCCTCATGCCGATGCTCAATCTGCACAATGGCCTTTGACTGATAACATTTATGACTTGGAAAATAAATTTCCCAATTCTGTCATTTGTATTATGGGGCATTTTAACCATTACAACATGAAAAATAACCTGCCTAAATACCATCAGATGATTATCTATATATTTATTGAGATATAGTGTGGAATAGGCCCTTCTGGCCCTTTGAGAACACCACCCAGCAATTTTAGCCCAAACACGGGACAATTTACAATGACCGATTAACCTATCAACCGGTATGCCTTTGGACTGTGAGAGGAAAGCAGAGCACTGGGAGGAAACCATGCAATCACAAACATACAAGCTCCTAGCAGGCAGCAGCAGGAATTGAACCCAGGTCACCTGTACTCTAAAGTGCTGTACTAACCACTGCACTACCGTGTTGCCCCATATGTAAGGACAGAACTTGGATCACTTCTATACCAACATTAAAGAGACAGTCCACCATTTTCCCCGAGGACATTTTGGCAACTCTGACCATGCCATGATCATGCTTGTTCCGAGCTATAAACAAAAATTGGAACAGACTAAACCAACCAGGACCATCAGGCAGCAATGGATTCCTGAGGCTGTAGGAAGGCTGAGAGATGGTTTTGTCTCCACAGATTGGAAAGCCATGGAAGATTGTTGTAGCAGTATAGATGAATATGCTGACACTGTAACATCCTACATGCCCTTCTGTGAAGATGTGTGTCTTTCTAAAAAGATAATTGTGAGATATAACAACAGCAAGTCGTGGTTTACCAAGGTGTTGAGGACTCTCAGAAGAGGACTGTACAAAGGATCAGGTCTGGAAACAGCCATTTAATAAAGCTATGAAAGTGGAAAAAGCCACGCAAGGATCGGCTAGAGAGAGACTTAATCAAAAATAGCGGGGCAGACTGGAGTTTCCTGCAAAGTTTTACCAACTTCAAATAGAGGTGCTCCCAAGTCTCCCCCTCCCCTACTCTGGCCAATCAGCTCAATCAGCTTTAATGCTGATCTGAAAAGTATAATCAATATCTATCTCTTCTCTCTTGCTCTGATATGCTGAGTCCCTACCCCTGTCCCTTTCACAAACACTCCAATGTCACCAACCCCCTTCACCCCAGGCCCACTTACCTTCTTCAGCCTCCCTACTTCTTGCTCCCACCCTCCATCCCACCCTGTACTTTCTGTGAACCAAGAAGATGTTTGCAAACTATTTGTAAAACATTAGGAAAGCTGCAGGCCAAGATGGTGTCTCACCTGGTACTCTAAGGCACTGTGCAGATCAGCTAGCACCTGCTTTTACTGAGATACTTAACATCTCCCTGCAATTATGTAGTGTTCCAGACTACTTTAAAGTTGCTACACTTGTTCCATTTCTCAAAAAAGACAGGGTCATTAGACTTGATGATTATAGGCCTTAGATCACTAGTTATGAAAACCTTTGAACATCTGATATTGATCTACCTTAACTCCATTACTGATCTTCTTGACCTGTTACAGTTTGCTTATAGAGCAAAATTTTCATCTGAGGATGCAGTTAACTTGTGCCTTCATTACATTCTTCAACACTTGAACACCCTCATCACCTATGTGAGGAACACACACAAATTGTTGAAGGAACTGAGCAAGCCAGGCAGCATCTATGGAAAAGAGTACAGTCAACATTTCGGGCCATGACCTTTCAACAGGCCCGAAATGTCGACTGTACTCTTTTCCATAGATACTACCTGGCCTGCTGAGTTCCTTTAGTATTTCACGTGTATTCCTTGGATTTCCAGCATCTGCAGATTTTCTCTTGTTTGTGACCTATGTGAGGATCTTGTTTGTGGGCTCCAGCTCTGCATTCAACACTATTGTTCTGGAGTTGCTCCACAGCAAGTTAACCCAGCTAGCTGTACCCTACAGTATCTGTCAGTGGATTAGGAGGGGAGGAGAAGATGGCGACGCGATGCAGCGCACACGGCCACTCCAAAATGATATTGTATTTGTAAGTAGATACCATGCACAATCCTGATTTGATGGAGACGGATGTGAGAAGCACGGAGGAACATCTGGAGAAACTTCTGAAATGCCTGCTTCGCTGCCGCTGCTACTGTGCAATCAAGAATCTCCAAAGGGGAAGGCCCCAAATCCTCGGCTTTACCTATTACCTGTTGCCAGGGCCAGGGTCGAAGCGCTCAGCAGAGATGGTGCTCGGTGCTTGGTGTCAGAAGGCTGGTCAGAGGCTCAAAGTTTTCGGACAGACTCAAGAGTCGACTGTGGTCGGGTGCTTCCAGGGTGCTGCATCGGCAAGTTTGCGGCACTGGAAGCTCATGGCAGGGAGAGTTTTTCTTCCTTCTACCGTCTGCATGAGATGATGGGACTTTCGAGAGACCTTGAGACTTTTTTTTTACTGTGCCCATGGTCTGTTCTTTATCAAATTACGGTATTGCTTTGCACTGTTGTAACTATATGTTATAATTATGTGGTTTTTGTCAGTTTTTCAGTCTTGGTTTGTCTTGTGTTTCTGTGATATCATTCTGGAGGAACATTATATCCTTTCTTAATGCATGCATTAATTACCAATTACAAT
Organism: Mobula birostris; assembly: GCF_030028105.1. NCBI lineage: Eukaryota > Metazoa > Chordata > Chondrichthyes > Myliobatiformes > Myliobatidae > Mobula > Mobula birostris. The sequence goes on along the minus strand of NW_027274035.1, from coordinate 1,158,995 downwards.
TACTAATTACCAATTTCCTTCCAACAGGAAGGAAGCAGTATGTAAGACTGGGCTCCTACTTGTCTGATTCAATGTCTATAAGCACAGGCTCTCCCCAGGGCTGTGTTCATTCACCCCTCCTATACAAATGACTGCACTTCCACAGACATATCCATGAAAATCCTAAAGTTCACAGATGACGTGACTGTATTTGATCTCATTTCTCATAACGATGTGACCTGCTATCAGAGAGAGGTAGACCGTCATGCAGCATGGCATATTCATAACAACTTGGAGCTTAATGTGATTAAGACAGAGTCTTGATTTCCACTGACAATCCTCTATCTGCCCCACTTGGAAATTAATGGTAAGGCTGTGTCTGTAGTTGAGTCATTCTAATTCCTGGGGTCTAACATTATCAAAACATTGAAATGGGACAAGCACATTGCGCTTATCACTAGAAAAGCCCAGCAGAAACCGTTCTTCCTACGCCAGCTTAGGAAACATACCATCTCAGGGTCTATGCTGATTAATTTTCACTCAGCCATAGAAACCATAGAAACTACAGCGCAGAAACAGGCCCTTTGGCACTTCTTGGCTGTGCCGAACCATTTTCTGCCTAGTCCCACTGACCTGCACACGGACCGTATCCCTCCATACACCTCCCATCCACGTATCTGTCCAATTTATTCTTAAATGTTAAAAAAGAACCCGCATTTCCCACCTCATCTGGCAGCTCATTCCATACTCCCACCACTCTCTGTGTGAAGAAGCCCCCCCAATGTTCCCTTTAAACTTTTCCCCCCTCACCCTTAACTCATGTCCTCTGGTTTTTTTCTCCCCTTGCCTCAGTGGAAAAAGCCTGCTTGCATTCACTCTATCTATACCCATCATAATTTTATATACCTCTATCAAATCTCCCCTCATTCTTCTACGCTCCAGGGAATAAAGTCCTAACCTATTCAACCTTTCTCTGTAACTGAGTTTCTCAAGTCCCAGCAACATCCTTGTAAACCTTCTCTGCACTCTTTCAACCTTATTAATATCCTTCCTGTAATTTGGTGACCAAAACTGAACACAATACTCCAGATTCGGCCTCACCAATGCCTTATACAACCTCATCATAACATTCCAGATCTTATACTCAATACTTTGATTAATAAAGGCCAATATACCAAAAGCTCTCTTTACGACCCTATGTACCTGTGATGCTACTTTTAGGGAATTTTGTATCTGTATTCCCAGATTCCTCTGTTCCACTGCACTCCTCAGTGCCTTACCATTAACCCTGTATGTTCTGCCTTGGTTTGTCCTTCCAACATGCAATACCTCACACTTGTCTGTATTAAACTCCATCTGCCACTTTTCAGCCCATTTTTCCAGCTGGTCCAAGTCCCTCTGCAGGTTCTGAAAACCTTCCTCACTGTCTACTACACCTCCATTCTTTGTATCATCAGCAAATTTGCTGATCCAATTTACCACATTATCATCCAGATCATTGATATAGATGACAAATAACAATGGACCCAGCACTGATCCCTGTGGCACACCACTAGTCACAGGCCTCCACTTGGAGAAGCAATTCTCTACTACCACTCTTTGGCTTCTTCCATCGAGCCAATGTCTAATCCAATTTGCCACCTCTCCATGTATACCGAGCGACTGAATTTTCCTAACTAACCTCCCATGCGGGACCTTGTCAAAGGCCTTACTGAAGTCCATGTAGACAATATCCACTGCCTTCCCTTCATCCACTTTCCTGGTAACCTCCTCAAAAAACTCCAATAGATTGGTCAAACATGACCTACCATGCACAAAGCCATGTTGACTCTCCGTAATAAGTCCCTGTCTATCCAAATGCTTGTAGATTCTGTCTCTTAGTACTCCCTCCAATAACTTACCTACTACCAACGTTAAACTTACTGGCCTATAATTTCCAAGATTACTTTTTGATCCTTTTTTAAACAACCGAACAACATGAGCCACTCTCCAATCCTCCGGCACCTCTCCTGTAGACAGCGACATTGTAGACAGCCATCATTGAGAGTGTTGTGACTACTTCTATTGTCGTTTGATTTCCCACTGCCTCCTCACTCTCCAAGTCCACTTGTTGTGAGTGGCCCACTCAGCAGAGATCATTGGCTATCAGTAATGACATGAAAAGACCTGCTCATCACCCAAGCAATGAAAAGAGCTGAAAATATTACTGCTGACTCTACACAACCTAGCAGTCACCTATTCACCAAATTGAGATGCCACAAGTCCAACACCACCAGGACTACATGTCATCTCCGAAGTTTCTTTCTTGTAGCTACCTAGCTTCTCAACAAAACTCACTCAAGTGTAATAATACCCTACTGTCCCAGCACAACATTTGTTAAATCATCTTTCCTGCTCTTCTGTTCTGCTGTTAATTATTTATTCTGTTCACGCATTCACATTTAAGTTTGACGATTGATGTTTGCGCACGTGAACACTCTGCTAATCCTACATGGCTCATGGCTGTTTGCACTATTGTCTTAAAAATTGCTGGTTGCTGTTGTGTTGCCTGCTGTTGTATTGTCCTGTGGTTTCTGCTTGGCACTGAACCACAATCAATTCTAGCAACATACAAAATGCTGGAGGAACTCAGCAGGTCAGGCAGCATCTATGGAAAAAAGTAAAAATTGATGAAGGGTCTCAGCCCAAAACATCGACTGTTCACTCGTTTCCACAGATGTTGCCTAACCTGTAGCATTTTGTGTATGCTGCTCGGATTTCCAGAATCCGCAAATTTTCTCACCTTCGTGACAAAACAATTCTGGTATGTTTCACATCTGGGTAATGAAGTGATTCTGATTCTGATTCTGATTACTGCATGTTTGATCCATATGGCTGTGCAATAGTCAATTTGCCAGCTTGGGCAGAAAACTATGCTTCCTGATTTGCAAAGAAAATTACAAGTGAATTATTGTGCAAGTAACTGCATAAGAGTCTGTGGAGGAAAGTAGAATTGCTAATTAAAAGAAGTTTATAATTCATTCAAGGAATGTAGTCTTCATAGGCTGAAGCAGTATTTAATGCCCATCAGAAGATGCCCCTGAGAAAGTGGCAGTGAGCTGTCTTCTTGAACTGCTGCAGAGTGCATGATCAGAATGCTGTTAGACAGCTAGTTCCAGGAACCTAACCAAGTGATGGTGAAGCAATAGCGTTATACCTCCAAGTCAACATGGTGTGTGCCTTTGAGGGCAACTTCCAGACCACTGTGTTCCCATATTTGTGCTGCGTTGGTCTTTATGGCTGTTGCGAGTCTAAAGAGTCTTTATGAGTTGCTGCAGTGCATCCTGTAGAAGGTACAAACTGCTGCTGCTCTACACTGATGGTGAAAGTGAAAGAATAGTTGCAAATGTTAAGTGGGCTATTGAGTCCGATGTTGTGGCAAGTTTCCTGAGTGTTGTTAAGGCTGCACTCATCCAAACAGGTGAATTAGTCCACTTGGTAGAATTACAAAAACAAATTGAAAAGCTGAATATTTGTTTTAGAAAATTAAAAATCATTAGTTGTAATTAATGTTAATCAGAGGAATTTGGAAATCTTTGTGCAATCACAGAAAGAGGGTATGTAGTTAGTCAAGCTATTTGGAAGGGGATTGTATGCTATCATCAATTATAAGCCTGAGTCTTTGAGAAATGGTGGGGTACTGGAGCAATCACAGGAAACCCAGATGGTCATAGGAAGAACGTATTAATTCCACAGGAACAGCAGCAACAGATCCTCATGTGATGCAGTCAGGCCAGGTGAAGGACCTGCTCAGACACTGCCTTCAAAATGGCTGGAGAAACGTCTAGGTATTCAAAATCAATTTTTAAAATTAAAAAATATCTTAAAACATTAAAAAGACATCAATAATAAAATATATTGCAATTCCTACTGTGAATGTTGGAGAATTCAGGAACTGTTGGTAAAACCCAGCAAAATCTGGAATATTTTCAGCGTTCATGGAATTTTGCTGCCCTCTTGTGTAAGAAATGTAATGCATGTGGCCCCAGATGCCTTATTATAGAGTAGCCCAGTCATTTGCAGAGTGGGAAACTGCCTACATTTGCCATAGCCCAACTCAAGGAGGTAACTTGGTTTCGAAGCTGGTTGAGATGAGCACCATCACGTGATACACAGGGCCTCCACACTGCAAATGTAAGCCCTTGCCCAGAGAGAATGCCATGCCATTTGTTTAAGCTATGCCTCCAAGCTGTCAAAACTATTAAAAATTTAATTACATGTGAAAATCTCCCATATTGATAAATATATGAAATCTTAAAAAATTAGTCAAGCTTGTGGCGACCCACTTCCTAGCACACACGAACCGGCTCACAACAACACGCGCAGGCAGAGGGCCGGCCCCAAGAAGGGCGCCAGGCCATCTTCACCAGCAGGGGGAGAAAGGGTCTGGGAATATGCATTCCCCACAGCAATCCAGCCCAGGGAGGGCGGGAACGGGAAGGCTTTAAAGCAGGCCGCGAAGTTTGAATAAATCTCTTTCATCGCAACTCTAACTCACCAACTCCGTGTGGTTATTCTAGCGCTGTGTGTAGCACACCGCTACAATTGGTGACCCCGACGGCCCGAACGATATTTGGACCAGAGATGACCAACGCTGCATCTGTTCACGCAGTTTCGTTAAAACTGCCAAGCTTCTGGACGCTGCGACCCCAATTATGGTTCGAACAAGCAGAAGCTCAATTCCACATTCGGCAGATAACCGCGGAGTCCACTCGCTACTACTACGTGCTGAGCTCCCTCGACCAGGAGACTGCCGCACAAGTTGAGGAGTTTATACAGTCGCCCCCGGAGGACGGCAAATACACAGCATTCAAAGCCCTGCTCATAAGGACTTTCGGACTCTCACGGCGCGAACGAGCACGCCGCTTAATGCACCTGGATGGTTTGGGAGACAGGCCGCCGTCAGCATTAATGAACGAGATGCTGGCCCTGGCTGAAGGACACAAACCCTGCCTCATGTTTGAGCAGGCGTTCCTAGAGCAACTGCCCGAGGACGTATACCTGCTGCTGTCCGACGCAGATTTCAGCAACCCCCGGGAGGTGGCAGCCCGAGCAGATGTGCTGTGGAATGCCAGGAAAGAGAGAGGGGCATCCATCGCACAGATCACCAAACCGCGTGCCCAATGACAGACCAGACCAGGCCCGGCAGCAGAGCCTACAAAACCCGGCGACGGGAGTGAGGAGCCCAATGAACAATGGTGTTTCTACCACCAGCGGTGGGGCACAGAGGCCCGCCGCTGCAGACCACCCTGCAAATTCCCGGGAAACGCCAGGGCCAGCCGCCGCTGATGGCTACGGTGGCTGGCCATCAGGACAGCCTCCTGTACATCTGGGACAAGCAGTCGGGACGCCGCTTTTTGGTCGACACCGGAGCGGAGATCAGCATCTTACCTCCAACGAGTTACGACACCCGCAACAGAGAACCGGGACCCACCCTGAGGGCCGCTAATGGCAGCACAATACGAACCTACGGCACCCGCACGGTGCGGCTACAGTTCAGCTCCAGCCGGTTCACGTGGGACTTCACACTGGCCACCGCGGCCCAACCACTCCTGGGGGCGGATTTTCTGCGATCCCACAGCCTGCTGGTCGACCTGCAAGGGAAGCGATTAGTCCACGCCAAGACTTTTCGAACATTCTCCCTGGGTGAAGCACAGTTGCCAGCCCCACACCTGGACTCCATCACGCTGTCCGACGATGAATTCACCAGGGTCCTGGCGGATTTCCCATCAGTACTGACACCGCAGTTCACGGCAGCCATGCCCAGGCATGGAGTACAGCACCACATCCCGACCCAGGGACCACCCCTCCATGCCCGTGCTCGAAGGCTTCCCCCGGACAAGCTCCGACTGGCGAAGGAGGAGTTCAAGAAGATGGAGGAATTGGGGATCATACGACGGTCCGACAGCCCATGGGCCTCCCCCCTGCACATGGTGCCCAAGGCAACGGGGGGCTGGAGACCATGCGGTGACTACCGCAGACTGAACGAGGCTACAACGCCAGACCGCTACCCTGTGCTGCACATTCAAGACTTTGCAGCAAACCTACAAGGCGCAAGGATCTTTTCCAAGGTAGACCTCGTCCGGGGATACCATCAAATCCCTGTACATCCGGACGACATCCCCAAGACAGCACTTATCACCCCGTTCGGACTTTTCGAATTCCTCTGAATGCCATTCGGCCCGAAGAATGCCGCACAGACTTTCCAGCGGCTAATGGACGCAGTGGGACGTGACCTGGGCTTTGCATTCATCTATTTGGACGACATCCTCATAGCCAGCAGTAGTCGTCAGGAGCATCTGTCCCACCTCCACCAGCTCTACTCCCGCCTGAGCAAATTCGGCCTTACAATCAATCCAGCCAAATGCCAGGTCGAACTCGACACCATCGACTTCCTGGGCCGCAGGATTACTAAAGATGGGGCAACCCCGCTGCCCGCCAAGGTAGACGTGGTCCGCAACTTCCCCCGACCCAACACAATCAAAGGCCTGCAGGAATTCGTGGGTATGGTGAATTTTTACCACCATTTCCTCCTCTCAGCAGCCCGAACCATGCGCCCCCTGTTCACTCTGATGTCGGGTAAGGGCAAGGACATTACCTGGGATGAAGAGGCCGCAACCGCTTTCGTTAAAACCAAAGAAGCCTTAGCAAATGCCGTGATGCTAGTGCACCCCAGAACAGACGTTCCTACTGCCCTCACGGTGGACGCATCCAACACAGCGGTCGGTGGAGTGCTGGAACAACTCATCGAGGGTCGCTAGCAACCCCTGGCGTTCTTCAGCAAACACCTACGACCACCTGAACTCAAATACAGTGCTTTCGACCGGGAGCTATTGGCACTATACCTGGCAATCCGGCATTTCAGGTACTTCTTAGAAGGTAGGCCCTTCACCGCGTTCACAGACCACAAACCGCTTACCCTTGCGTTCACTAAGGTGTCCGACCCATGGTCGTCCCGCCAGCAGCGACATCTGTCTTACATCTCCGAGTACACGACGGACATCCGGCATGTCTCGGGAAAGGACAACGTCGTGGCCGACGCACTACCCCGACCGACCATACAGGCCCTGTCCCGGGGGTGGACTATGCAGCGCTGGCAGAGGCACAGCAGGCAGACACTGAGATCCCCAGTTACAGGACTGCAGTCTCCGGTTTACAGCTTCAAGACCTCCCCGTAGGCCCAGGTGAGAGGACCCTACTATGTGACGTAGCTACCGGCCAACCCTGCCCCGTCGTCCCAGCAGCCTGGCGCCGGCAGGTTTTCAAGTCCATTCACAACTTAGCGCACCCCTCCATCAGGACAACCGTCCGGCTGGTCGCCAACAGGTTCGTGTGGCATGGACTTCGTAAGCAGGTCGGTGAATGGGCCAAAACGTGCATGCAGTGCCAAACGGCCAAGGTGCAGCGGCACACCAAGGCTTCGACGCAGCAGTTCGAACCCACCCGCCAGAGGTTCGACCACACTCATGTGGATATCGTGGGGCCCCTGCCAGTGTCACGAGGAGCGCGGTACCTCCTAACTATGATAGACCGGTTCACCAGATGGCCAGAGGCAGTCCCGCTCACCGACACCACCTCCGAATCCTGTGCCCGAGCACTGATCGCAACCTGGGTAGCACGCTTTGGGGTACCGGCCCACATTACCTTCGACAGGGGCGCCCAGTTCACATCCAGCCTGTGGTCGGCTATGGCCAGCCTATAGGGAACACAGCTACACCACACAACTGCCTACCACCCACAGTCGAACGGACTAGTGGAGCGCTTCCACTGTCACCTGAAATCGGCTCTCATGGCCCGCCTGGAGGGGCCTAACTGGGTGGACGAACTTCCCTGGGTCCTGCTCAGAATCCTCACAGCGCCCAAGGAGGATCTGCACACCTCGTCGGCCGAGTTGGTGTACGGCGCGCCCCTGGTCGTCCCAGGAGAGTTCATACCAGCCCCAAGGGGGCAAGAGGAAGAACCCACAGCAGTCCTGGACAGACTACGGGAGAGGCTCGGAAACCTGGCCCCCATACCCACTTCACAGCACGGACAGAGCCCGACCTGCGTACCCAAAGACCTGCAGAACTGTAAGTTTCTTTTTGTACGACGGGACAGACACTGGGCACCGCTACAGCAGCCCTACGAGGGACCGTTTAAGGTGATCAGGAACAACGGGTCCACATTCGTGCTGGACATTGGGGGGGAGAGAGAAGGTATTCACAGTGGACCGACTCAAACCGGCCCATGTGGACTTGGCGCAATCAGTCCAGGCTCAGGCACCGTGGCGCAGGGGCAGACCTCCCAAACAGAGGCCGATCCAGACTGTGGACATTGGGGGAGGTATCGCTGGTTCTGGGGGGGGGTTATGTGGCGACCCACTTTCTGGCACACACGAACCGGCTCACAACAGCGCGCGCAGGCAGAGGGCCGGCCCCAAAAAGGGCGCCAGGCCATCTTCACCAGCGGGGGAAAATCCCGCGCGCAGAAAGGGTCTGGGAATATGCATTCCCCACAGCAATCCCGCCCAGGAAGGGCGGGAACGGGAAAGCTTTAAAGCAGGCCGCGAAGTTTGAATAAATCTCTTTCATCGCAACTCTAACTCACCGACTCTGTGTGGTTATTCTAGCGCTGTGTGTAGCACACCGCTACAAGCTGTTAATATTTATTTCTTAAAACATTAAGATTAAAATGTGTTACACTATACACCAAACTACAATTAAATCTATTTTAATTAATTCCAAAAGCATCTAAGTTTGCCTACCTCCTTTGAGGCTATTCACTTTACAGGAATATGAGAGAGAGTGGGAAGGATTTAAAAGAGTAAATCTCATTGATTAGGTAACTGGACAATAAAAAGGTCAGCTCAGGTGGAGTGGCCGCTGTATGAGTGGCCCAGTGTAAGAGTGGGACCTTGAGGCTTTGGAATAAAGAGTAGGAGTAAGTGAGCAGAGGTTAAGGTGATGTTCTAGTAAGATCTCTTTCTTTGTTGTTGCACAGTTAGAGCAGTGGCAATGGCAGTAAAGGCATTGGTGTTCTCCTCTTGCAGCTTGTGGGAAATCAAGGAGACAGCCAGTCTCCCTGATAACTACATCTGCAAGAACTGCATCCAGCTACCGCTCCTTACAGTCCTCATTAGGGAACTGGGAACTGGATTAACTTAAGATCATTCGGAAGGCTGAGCCGTCAATAGAGAGGACTTACAGGAAGGCAGTCATGCCTGTGCAGTTTTCAAGGTGCAGGTAGCCAGGTGACTGCCTGAAGAAGGAATAAGCACTTAGTGTAAGGTACCCTTGTATCTATTCTCCTCAATAACAAGTATACTGCTTTGGATACTGCTGAGAGGATGACCTCTGGTCCGTAGCACTGAGCCTGGCTCTGTGGCTCAGGAGGGAAGGCAGGATTTTAGTAAGACATTTGACAATGTTCTTCATGGTAGGCTTGTCCAGAAAGTCATGAGGCATGGGATCCTTAGAGGCTTAGCTGCATAGATTCTGAATTGGCTTGCCCACAGAAGGCAGGATGTGGTGGTAGATAAACTCCATCTAATTCTCCATCCATATCTATAACTGACCTGTATCTTGTTCTATCCTTTGATAGTCCTTTGACTGTTGTGAAAAGCTGCAAGGACAAGCCAAGAAACCACAGGCCAGTGAGATTAACATTACTGGGAAAGTTGTTGGAAGGGATTCTGAGAGGCTCCAGGGTGACCAAGGACGGGAGCTCAACATTCAGGGATATTCAATATTCAGGAGGGATAGACATGAAAAAAAGGAGGTGGGGTAGTGTTGCTGGTTAGAGAGGAGATTAACACAATAGAAAGGAAGGACGTTAGCCGGGAGGATGTGGAATCGATATGGGTAGAGCTGCATAACACTAAGGGGCAGAAAACGCTGGTGGGAGTTGTGTACAGGCCACCTAACAGTAGTAGTGAGGTTGGGAATGGCATTAAACAGGAAATCAGAAATGCGTTCAATAAAAGAACAGCAGTTATAATGGGTGGCTTCAATCTACATATAGATTGGGTGAACCAAATTGGTAAGGGTGCTGAGGGAGAGGATATCTTGGAATGTATGCGGGATAGTTTTTTGAACCAACATATCGAGGAACCAACTAGAGAGCAGGCCATTCTAGACTGGGTATTGAGCAATGAGGAAGGGTTAGTTAGCAACCTTGTCATGCGAGGCCCCTTGGGTAGGAGTGACCATAATATGGTGGAATTCTTCATTAAGATGGAGAGTGACGTAGTTAATCCAGAAACGAAGGTTCTGAACTTAAAGAAGGGTAACTTTGAAGGTATGAGACGTGAATTAGCTAAGATAGACTGGCAAATGATACTTAAAGGGTTGACGGTGGATATGCAATGGCAAGCATTTAAAGATCGCATGGATAAACTACAACAGTTGTTCATCCCAGTTTGGCAAAATAATAAACCAGGGAAGGTAGTGTACCCATGGCTGACAAGGGAAATTAGGGATAGTATCAATTCCAAAGAAGAAACATACAAATTAGCCAGAAAAAGCGGCACACCTGAGGACTGGGAGAAATTCAGCGTCCAGCAGAGGGACAAAGAGCTTAATGAGGAAAAGGAAATAAGATTATGAGAGAAAGCTGGCAGGGAACATAAAAACTGACTGTAAAAGCTTTTATAGATATGTGAAAAGAAAAAGATTGGTTAAGACAAATGTCGGTCCCTTACAGTCAGAAACAGGTGAATCGATCATGGGGAATAAGGACATGGCAGACCAATTGAACATCTACTTTGGTTCTGTCTTCATTAAGGAGGACATAAATAATCTTCCGGAAATAGTAGGGGACTGAGGGTCTAGTGAGATGGAGGAACTGAGAGAAATACATAGAAACTATAGAAACCATAGAAACTACAGCACAGAAACAGGCCTTTTGGCCCTTCTTGGCTGTGCCAAACCATTTTCTGCCTAGTCCCACTGACCTGCACACGGACCATATCCCTCCATACACCTCCTATCCATGTATCTGTCCAACTTATCCTTAAATGTTAAAAAAGAACCCGCATTTACCACCTTGCCTGGCAGCTCATTCCATACTCCCACCACTCGCTGTGTGAAGAAGCCCCCCAAATGTTCCCTTTAAACTTTTCCCCCCTCACCCTAAACCCATGTCCTCTGGTTTTTTTCTCCCCTTGCCTCAGTGGAAAAAGCCTGCTTGCATCCACTCTATCTATACCCATCATAATTTTATATACCTCTATCAAATCTCCCCTCATTCTTCTATGCTCCAGGGAATAAAGTCCCAACCTATTCAACCTTTCTCTGTAACTGAGTTTCTCAAGTCCCGGCAACATCCTTGTAAACCTTCTCTGCACTCTTTCAACCTTACTAATATCCTTCCTGTAATTTGGTGACCAAAACTGAACACAATACTCCAGATTCGGCCTCACCAATGCCTTATACAACCTCATCATAACATTCCAGCACTTATACTCAATACTTTGATTAATAAAGACCAATGTACCAAAAGCTCTCTTTACGACCCTATCTACCTGTGACGCCACTTTTAGGAATTTTGTATCTGTATTCGCAGATCCCTCTGTTCCACTGCACTCCTCAGTGCCTTACCATTAACCCTGTATGTTCTATGTTGGTTTGTCCTTCCAACGTGCAATACCTCACACTTGTCAGTATTAAACTCCATCCGCCATTTTTTAGCCCATTTTAGTAGGGAAGTGGTGTTAGGTAGATTGAAGGGATTAAAGGCAGATAAATCCCCAGGGCCAGATGGTCTGCATCCCAGAGTGCTTAAGGAAGTAGCCCAAGAAATAGTGGATGCTTTAGTGATAATTTTTCAAAACTCTTTAGATTCTGGATTAGTTTCTGAGGATTGGAGGGTGGCTAATGTAACCCCTCTTTTTAAAAAAGGAGGGAGAAAGAAACGGGGGAATTATAGACCGGTTAGCCTAACATCGGTGGTGGGGAAAATGCTAGAGTCAGTTATCAAAGATGCGATAACAGCACATTTGGAAAGCTGTGAAATCATCGGACAAAGTCAGCATGGATTTGTGAAAGGAAAATCATGTCTGACGGATCTTATAGAATTTTTTGAGGATATAACTAGTAGAGTGGATAGAGGAGAACCAGTGGATGTGGTATATTTGGATTTTCAAAAGGCTTTTGACAAAGTCCCACACAGGAGATTGGTGTGCAAACTTAAAGCACATGGTATTGGGGGTACGGTATTGATGTGGATAGAGAATTGATTGGCAGACAGGAAGCAAAGAGTGGGATTAAACAGAACCTTTTCAGAATGGCAGGCAGTGACTAGTGGGGTACCGCAAGGCTCAGTGCCGGGACCCCAGTTGTTTATAATATATATTAATGACTTAGATGAGGGAATTAAATGCAGCACCTCCAAGTTTGGGGGATGTTATGAAGCTGGGCGGCTTTGTTAGCTGTGAGGAGGATGCTAAGAGGATGCAGGGTGACTTGGATAGGTTAGGTGAGTGGGCAAATTCATGGTAGGTGCAATTTAATTTGAATAAATGTGAGGTTATCCACTTTGGTGGCAAGAACAGGAAAACAGATTATTATCTGAATGGGGGCCGAGTAGGAAAAGGGGAGGTGGAACGATACCTGGGTGCCATTGTACACCGGTCATTGAAAGTGGGCATGCAGGTACAGCAGGCGGTGAAAAAGGCGAATGGTATGCTCGCATTCATAGCAAGAGAATTCGAGTACAGGAGCAGGGAGGTTCTATTGCAGTTGTACAAGGCCTTGGGGAGACCACACCCGGAGTATTGTGTGCAGTTTTTGTCCCCTAATCTGAAGAAAGACATTCTTGCCATAGAGGGAGTACAAAGAAGGTTCACCAGATTGATTCCTGGGATGGCAGGACTTTCGTATGAAGAAAGACTGGATCGACTAGGCTTATACTCGCTGAAATTTAGAAAATTGAGGGGGGATCTTATTGAAACATATAAAATCCTAAAGGGATTGGACAGGCTAGATGCAGGAAGATTGTTCCCTATGTTGGGGAAGTCCAGAACGAGGGGTCACAGTTTGAGGATAAAGGGGAAGCCTTTTAGGACTGAGTTGAGGAAAAACTTCTTCACACAGAGAGTGGTGAATCTGTGGAATTCTCTACCACAGGAAACAGTTGAGGCCGGTGCATTGGCTATATTTAAGAGGGAGTTAGATATGGCCCTTGTGGCTAAAGGGATCAGGGGGTATGGAGAGAAGGCAGGTACAGGCTTCTGAATTGGATGATCAGTCATGATCATAATGGCAGTGCAGGCTCAAAGGGCCGAATGGCCTACTCCTGCACCTATTTTCTATGTTTCTATGATTTATTTGCATTTGGAAAGAAGAGGACTGGTTTGGGTTAGTCAACATAGTTTTGAGCATTGCACATCACGCCTCATGAATTTTGTCAAGAGAATTAAGGACAGGTCAGTAGACTCTGACAATGTCCCCAATTGTTGGGTTGTCTGTGAGGTTAGAATACATATTTTCTGGGTGAGTTAGTCAATTGTATACCAAATTGACTTGGTATTAAGAAGTAAGGGATTACTGGGGAGTTACTCTCCGAATGGAGGCCTGTGATTAGTATTGCATCACAAAGGTGATACTGAGTTCCCCATTGTTTGTCATCAATAAATGATTTGGATAAGAATGGAGGTGGTACTGTTAATAAGCTTGCAGTTGTCACCAAATTGGTGTATAATGGATAGAATGAATTATGCTTCAAGTAATAAATGGGGCAGAATCAATCCCATACATTTTTACAGCACTGTAAACGCAGGCATAATTTCAATAAAACATAGAACATAGAAACCTACAGCACATTACAGGCCCTTCGGCCCACAATGTTGGGCCAACCATGTAACCTACTCTAGAAACTGTCTAGAATTACCCTGCCGCATAGGCCTCTATTTTTCTAAGCTCCATGTACCTATCTAGGAGTCTCTTAAAAGACCCTATTGTATCCGAAACCATTACCATCACCAGCAGTGCATTCCACGCACCTACCACTCTCTGTGTAAAAATCTTACCCCTGACATCCCCCTTGTACCTACTCCTAAGCACCTTAAAACTATGCCTCTCGTGTTAGCCATTTCAGCCTGGGAAAAAGCCTCTGGCTATTCACATGATCAATGCCTCTCATCATCTTATACACCTCTATCAGGTCACCTCTCATCCTCCATTACTCCAAGGAGAAAAGGCAAAGTTCGCTCAACCTATTCTCATAAGGCATGCTGTCTAATCCAGGCAACAGCCTTGTAAATTTCCTCTGCACTCTCTCTATAGTATCCACATTCTTTCTGTAGTGAGGTGACCAGAACTGAACACAGTACTCAAGTGGGGTCTAACTGAGGTCTTATCAAAAAAAGGGCATTTGTTAGTCTTGCGAGACCATGGATCTGCGCCTGGAAAGTCTTCACTCTCCAGGGCGCAGGCCTGGGCAAGGTTGTATGGAAGACCAGCAGTTGCCCATGCTGCAAGTCTCCCCTCTCCATGACACCAATGTTGTCCAAGGGAAGGGCATTAGGACCCATACAGCTTGGCACTGGTGTCGTCGCAGAGCAATGTGTGATTAAATGCCTTGCTCAAGGACCCAACACATTGCCTCGGCTGGGGCTCGAACTCACGACCTGCAGGTCGCTAGTCCAATGCCTTATATAGCTGTAACATTATCTCATAGTTCTTGAACTCAATCCGATGGTTGATGAAGGCCAACACACCATAAGACTTCTTAACAGTACTGCCAACTTGCGCAACAACTTTGAGTGTCCTATGGACATGGACCTAAAGATCTCACTGATCCTCCACACTGCCAAGAGTCTTACTATTAATATTATATACTGTCTTCAATTTTGACCTACCAAAATAAATCACTTCATACTCATCTGTGTTGAACTCCATCTGCCACTTCTCAGCCCAGTTCTGCATCCTATCGATGTCCCAGGGTAAACTCTGACAATCCTCCAGACTATCCACAACACTCCCAACCTTTGTGTCATCAGCAATCTTACTAACCCACCATCTACTTCCACACTCAGGTCATTGATAAAAATCACAAAGAGGAGGCGTCTCAGAACAGATCCCCACAGAACACCACTGGTCACCATCCGCCAAGCAGAATACAAATCATCTGCAACCACCCTTTGTCTCTGTTGGCAAGCCAATTCTGGGTCCACAATGCAAGGTCCTCTTGAGTCCCATGCCTCATTACTTTCTGAATGAGCCTTGCATGGAGATCCTTACCAAATGCCTTACTGAAATCCATATAACTACATCCACTGCTCTACCGTCAACAATGTGTTTTGCTAAATCCTCAGAGAATTCAATCAGATTCATAAGGTATGACCTGCTCTTGACAAAAGCATGCTGACTATCCCTAATCAGATTATCCCTCTGTGTAAAACAGCACAATGGTGACCAAATTCAGCCTTTGATCACAATCAAAATTTACCTCATAACTTGCAATGAGTTGGTGCACTTCTGGTACACCATGTGGCAGAATCACCCCCACCTTGGAAAATAGAACATTATAACACAGTACAGCCCCTTTGTACAATGATGCACAGACCTTTTACCCTCCTGCAAGATCAATCTAACCCTTCTCTCCTACACAGCCCTCCACTTTTCTATAATCCATGTGCCTATCTAAGAGTGTGGAAGTATATCTGTAACCCTGACGTCTTTATGACCTTGTAACTTTTGTAAAGTGTAATGTGACAAAATGGAACTCATGAAATCTCAAGGTACTTTGTTAGTTAGGATGGAGGCGTACACATCTGTGTGTGTTTTATGATGGGATGCTGTGTGTTCTTTTTTTATATCACAGATTTGTTTTATGACCGGGGGATGTTTTGATAACAGAGATAAAGAGGACAGTGCTTCTAAAGAACAAATGTCAGAAGTAGATAAGAATGAAGATAACAGAGGAATGTTATGGAATGGAGCAACCTAATTGGTGTTCTCTGTAAAAAATATAAAAGTGCTTTGTTTGAGACATAAGATAGAAGCTATTTTTCTAGATAATCCCTTGCAAGTAAAATTTTTAAAATGCACTATAATTTGATCCACTCTGAATTTGTTTAAGTTTGTTACTTTATATTAGAAGACCTAGCTGAATGGTACATAACAGAATTTGGAGGCTCCATCAAGATTTGCTGTCTAAGTGTGACAACGACACAGTAAGTTCCAAGGACAGAACTGCTGAGGGGAAACTTCTCGGAAGCAGCAGTTGCTGAAGGAAGGTGAGTGTTTTCCACTTCTGTTGATTTTTTTACCCTTAGCAGTTAGACTTGAGTTTTGTCTCGCTTTCACCCTATACATTGTAATCAGTGGTATGGTCTTGAGTGGACTTGCTTCCTCATCTTGATTCCGACACATTCAGCATGACAACACAAATTTTCAGTAAGAAAAGAGGTGAACACTTATACAGGCTGACCTAGCATTCGGGATGCGTGAAAGAGATATGCAGAAATGTATTGGATGGTTTTAGCGCCATAGCATCAGGAATGCATGAAACTTTTCTGCGGTATTATGAAGAAGGAAGTTAGTAGACCATCCAATAATGAAAGGGTGTCAGGGATATCAGGCGTTGGAACTAAATACTGAAATTTATTAAAACCCACAGGATGCTATAGTGAAAACAGGTAAGTTGATATTAATATTGGTAAACATAAATGGAAAACAATAAGGATAAAATAAAAGAATAGACTTTCCCTGATCCAGAAAGAGAAATCAGCACCTAAAAAGAAAAAGTAACATTGGAAATCTTACAGAGTGCTTAAAGCTGCAGAGTCAACTTGCTGCACTGAGAGGAATAATATATGCTTTTGGACCTGAAAGAGGTGAAGAGCACAGACATGGAAATGTGGATTGGAACCATTTAGCAGATAGTGACTGGATATGCTGGTGCTAAGGAGCCTCCTCTCAAGGATCCCCTCCTCAGATGTACAACCAAAAGGTGCCGGTGCTATGAGCTGCACAATTGGGCCCCCTACTTACTATCCAAGAGGGAGGAGCTGGAGCAAGAAATCTAAACCAAAATATAACACACATTACCCTAACAACAGGAATTCTGCAGATGCTGGAAATTCAAGCAACACACATCAAAGTTGCTGGTGTTGCTACACACATTACCCTGTTTGGGGTACAGCAGCTGAGGAATATTGCCTAGGATAACGGGACATAGCCTTACCCAGGGATGATTCTCAAGAGTAACTAGTTGCCAGAGAGCAATACACATTCTAGGTGATACAGGAAGAAAGGAGATTGAGTACAATGTGCTTGCATCAGAACTCACACTCCATTTTACCAGAAGCACAGCAACATGTTCAGGAATAAATGAGGAATTAAAGAATGTGATACTGACTGTTATGGCAATACAATGGGGACCTAATAGATGAGTTACATAAACAGACATCCCACCCTGCAAAAACTCATTTCAGGGAGGTAGCACCATCAATTTGCAGAAGACTTCCAGGAGAGGTGGGATGTGTGCAATAGAGTAGCTCCTTAGCAGCCAGCCAGCTAGTTTAAATAACATTAGCTATGCTAATGAATGAATAACACCTGTTAAACTCACCTCAACATGTCTTTTACATTTTAACCCACCATGGGCAATAGAAAAGTCACTGTCGCAAACAGTGCAGCGAGCAACGCTGTCATTATTTTGACCCCTATTAGGCAGGGGTACACCTTAGGGTAGCCTGGGGCGACATACGTTTTATATTTTCTTTTTTTTGGGACACTCTCCCATGGCGCACTCTTGCTTGCTCTCTCTCTCTCTCTCTCTCTCTCGTGGTCACTCTCGCTTGTTTTCTCTCTCACTTGCTTGCGCTCTCTCTCTCTCTCGCTCACGCTCTCGCTTGCTTTTTCTCTCGCTCGCGCGCTCTTGCTCTCGCTCTCTCTCGTCGTCGCTCTCGCGCTTTCTCTTTTGCTTTCTCTCTTGCTTGCTTGCTCTCTCTCGCTCTCAAAAAAACTGATTTCCGTGATATTGTATATAATTTGCGGGCATCAGGGAGTCACTATTCATGTGCGGGAGACTCCCGGAAGTTCCAGGAGAGGTGGGATGTCTGCATAAATGCTACCTGAGGAAAGGAGAACACCTTACTGCATTTGTGTCCTGTTTGTGGATGGTGTTCCAAGGGGTGTATGGATCAACATTAGATCAAGGTCATTTAGGCCAGAACCCCCAAATAGATGTTTAAGAACATTAGGGTTTCATAGCGCTGATGAATCTAGAAAGATGTTGAAACTTTTTGATCCCAGTACCCTACACATGGTACTTAGGAAAATGATTAGAGCAGAGGAGAACAAAGTGCAGGAGTTTGATTCTAACTTTAGGAATACCAGAGGCAGCTCAAGTGTTTTCCTTTCGAGAAAATACACAGGATATTGTGTGGAGCAATGCAGGTCAGTGGAGAAGCCAACGGAGATTGTAGAAGGCACGCTAAACAGCACTGAAGTGTGTCTTCACCCAATCAGGGAAGCTGCTGTCAGGAGCAGTACAGTGTCAAATATGCTGTTTCAGCTGCGGTAATGTGGGTCATTATGTCCGGAACTGTACAGCAAACTCTTCATACAATTTAAATTATAACAAAAATCACAAAATGGAGTTCCAAAGGGTCAGAATATGTTGAAATTTTGATTAATATGAGAACTTCATGCTTTAAATGTTGAATGTTGTTTACTTGTGCATAATGAATAACTTCAACATTTCTTTATTTTAAAGTCTTGAGTAACACGTTTCCTCAATCTTGTTCATTGTAACTGAATATAGTGGCAATGGTTTAACCACTAGGAGCAAAAGTTCTTCTGAAATGGTTTAAAGTATGAATGGTTTGCATACTTCAATTATGTAAAGTGCATTGAATCATACTGAGTTCATTTGAAGTAGTGTTTGAGAGAGATAGAGAGGGAGCGTGCAAAGGCTGTTTTTAAGAGATCGTGCCCTTAAGATGTTGCATCATTGTGGGAGCAATTCTAAAAGATGCTTTACTAATGAGACTGCTTTCTTTTACAGAATGTGAAAGATGTTGTCCAAGACCTTTGACATATTGATTTTGAGTTTGAAATTCTTTGGAAAATAATTTTGATGCAATCAGTATTTTGACATGTAATTGCAAAAAGAAGAAAGGTCAGGAGTTTCCCCAGGAAGG
Organism: Mobula birostris; assembly: GCF_030028105.1. Lineage (NCBI taxonomy): Eukaryota > Metazoa > Chordata > Chondrichthyes > Myliobatiformes > Myliobatidae > Mobula > Mobula birostris. Next base: position 1,139,848 of record NW_027274035.1, on the reverse strand, counting down.
AGGAGGGGGGGGGCTCTTCTCTAATATAGTACATGGGCGACCTCCTGTTGACCTTCCCAAACAAGGAAACTTGTGAGCAGGGCTCCCTCTGCCTGTTACATAAACTAGCTAAGAAAGGTCATAAAGTATCAAAGCAGAAGCTACAGTTTGTGCAACCATAAGTTTATATATCTGGGACATACCCAATTGCCAATGCAAGGTCATTGATTAAAACCCAGATTAAAACAGTAGTTAAAGCTATGCAGCCGATGATTCATAGGGAAATTAAGCATTTCCCGGGGATGACTGCATATTGTATACAGTGGATTTCAGATTATGCCGCTATTGTTAGGCTCCTCCTGAAAATATCAATTCCCAGTCAACCAGACCCATGTTACCCTAGAAACTAAGGAAGCATTTGAACGTGTAAAAGACAGGATGTGATTATTAAATGTGCAGTACATACCAGACAAATGGATGAGGCCTCTCAGGGCAATAAATTGGCAGATTGTACTGCAAAAGAGGCAGCAATTGGCCTGCCCTTGTTGTTCCAGAAACAAGCACCCTGATGACACCCTCACTGTGGAGACCATATGAGCATACCAGCCTGCTGCTCCATGGGATGAAAGGGCAAAGTGGGAAAAGCTGGACTGCAAGCAGCACTATGGTATATGGCTTCACCCCAATATACTCATTGTGGCCCCAGAAAAATTGGTACCGTAGATTCCCCGATGTGTTCACAAGTTTACACATGCAGACAAAAGTGGAATGATTGATCAAATAAACCAAACTTGGCATGCTCCTGAAGTATCTCAAGTTGCAGAACATGTCTGTAGACAATGTATGCTATGTGTCTTACAGAACCTGGGAAAATTGGAACAAGTAACAAGGGCTCATACCCCACCATCAGATGGCTCTTTTGTGCACTTACAGATGGACCTCCATGTGAAGGGTGTAAGTATGTATTACTTATTATTGATGTGTTCTCATGATGGGTTGAAGCATTTCCTTGTAGAAAAAATGATGCAGTTACAGTAGTGGAATGTTTGTTAAATAATCCCACATTTTGGGATCCCCTGGAAGCTATCTGGACACAAGGGTACCCGTTTCTCAGGTTCTGAAAAGAAAATTTAGGGAGCTAGGCAGTACGCTGAGAAGCAGGACCTCGAGGATATTAATTTCTGGATTGCTGTCTGTGCCATGCACCGATGGCAGAAAAAGGGCAATTTGGCAGATTAATGCCTGGCTGAGAAGCTGGTGCAGGGGGCAGGGTTTCAGGTTCTTGGATCATTGCAATCTCTTCTGGTGGAGGTATGACTTGTACAAAAGGGACAGGTTGCACCTAAACTCGAGGGGGACCAATATTCTCCTAGACAAGTCTGGTAGGGAGGGTTTAAACTAATTTGGCGGGAGGGTGGGAACCAGAGTGAAGGGATTCAGGATAGGATGGATGGTAAAAAAGCACAGCTAGCATGCAGTCAGATTGTCAGGAAGGGCAGGCAGATGATAGGACAAAATTGTAGCCAGCAAAGTGAGCACCAGTACATTAGAGATGCAGAATCAAAAAGGGTAGCAAATACAGTACTCAATGCACAGAGTATAAGAAATAATGCAGATGATCTCCTTGCACTATTACAAATTGTCAGGTATGATGAATCACAACTGAAGGATGGTTATAGTTGGGAGCTGAATGTCCAAGGTTACACATTGTATTGGAGGGATGGGAAGGTAGGCAAAGGGGGTGCCGTGGCTCTGCTGGCATTAAATCGGTAGAAAGAAGTGACATAGGATCAGAAGATGTTGAATCCTTGTGGGTTGAGTTACAAAACTGGAAGAGTAAAAGGACCCTGAAGGCAGTTATATACAGGCCTCTCAACGTAGTTGGGATGTGGACCATAGATTGCAATGGGAAATAGAAAAGGTGTGTCAAAAGGGCAATGTTATGATAGTCATGGGAGATTTCAACATGCAGGTCAATTGGGAAAATCAGGTTGGTAATGGATCTCAAGAAAGTGAATTTGTTGAATACCTATGAGATAGCTTTTTAGAGCTGTTTGTCTTTGAGGCTACTTAGGGATCAGCTACACTGGATTGGGTGTTATGTAATGAACCAGAGAAGATTAGGGAGCTTAAGGTGAAAGAACCCTTGGAGGCAGTGATCACAATATGAGTTCAACTTGAAATTTGATAGGGAGAAAATAAAGTCTGATGTGGCAGACTTTGACAGTAGTGTAAAGGAAATTACAGTGGTATGAAAGAGGAGTTGGCCAACATAAATTGGAAGGAGCTGCTGGCAGGGATGACAGCAGAGCAGCAATGGCATGAGCTTTTGGGGAAAATGAGGAAGGTGCAGGATAGACATACAACAAAGCAAAAATTAGCAGGAAGATAGAGGATTGGGAAGCTTTTAAAAACCTACGGAGAGCAACTAAAAGAATCATTAGGAGAGAAAAGATGAAATAAGAAAGCAAGCTAACAAACAATATCAAAGTGGATAGTAAAAACTTTTTCAAGTACTGTATGTAAAAAGTAAAAGAGAGATAAGAGTAGATATAGGGCTGCTAGAAAATGAGGCCAGAGAAATATTAATGGGGGACAAGGAGATGGCAGATAAATCAAATGAGTATTTTGCATCAGTCTTCACTGTGGAAGATATTAGCAGTGTGCCAGATGTTGTAGCGTGTGAAGGAAGAGAAGTGAGTGCAGTTACTATTACAAGGGAGAAGGTGCTCAAAAAGCTGAAAGACTTAAGGGTACATAAGTCACCCGAACCAGATAAACTGCATCCTAGGGTTCTGAAATTCTGGAGGCATTAGTAATGATCTTTCAAAAATCATTGGACTCTGGCATCGTGCCAGAGGACTGGAAAATTGCAAATGCCACCCCACTCTTTAAGAAAGGAGGAAGGCAGAAAATTATATACTAGTTAGCTTGACTCAGTGGTTGGGAAGATGTTGGAGTGAATTGTTCAGGATGAGGTTATGGAGTACTTGGTGACACAGGGCAAGATAGGAAAAAGTCAGCATGGTTTCCTTAAGGGAAAATCTTGCCTGATGAACTTGTTGGAATTTGTTAAGGAGATTACAAGTAGGATTCATAAAGGGGATGCAGTGGATGTTGTATATTTGGACTTTCAGAAGGCCTTTGACAAGGTGTCACACAAGGCTGCTTACTAAGTTAAGAGCCCTTGGTATTACAGGAAAGTTACTAGCGTGGTATGCTTGGCTGGTTAGTAGGAGGCAGTGAATGGAAGTAAAAGGATCCATTGCTGATGGGCTGCCAGTGATTAGAGGTGTTCCACAGGAGTTAGTGTGGGGACCGCTTCTTTTTATGCTGTATATGACATCAAGCCCGAAAATTACATTGTGGTGCAGATATTTAAAAGAAAGAATTGTTTGAAACATTTACTTGAAGGACCATTTCAGGTATTTCTGGTTACTAATACAGCCTTTAAGGTAAAAACAAAAATCTGTCATGGATTCAAGCTTCTCACTATAAGGTGACTCAAATGTGAGGGAAAAAAATAACACCACTGAGAGTCCCGATGACAGCGGATCAATTAGCCCTTGTCTTTTCTCTGACAGACTAAACTGCCATGAACACTTTCTTACAAATATGCAAACAGGACTAATATCCAAAGCTGCTGAGTTGGTATAGATGTCCAGGCACATGTGGAAATGGGTGTGCCTCTTTTGCCCGTGCCCTTTAATTGAACAGGGATGAACTATTATTCTAATTGGTCCAAGCCCTCTGTCCTGGATATATTGGTAGACCTCTTCTTCCCCTTATCAGTACAGTCAGAAAGTCACTGGGAGAAGATGGGGATATAAATTTGGAAACAAGTGTCTTTGAGGATGGTATAAATCTCCATAAGGCAATGCTAACTCCAGAGTAAAAGGACTTTGTGTTTTCCCTGGGGAAGGTAACACTTGACTATGGAACTGGTAAAGCAGCATAGGAACCGATTAACATCGCATCAGCACATGAAACTTTCGCTCACACCCAATAAGCAATATCTACATTGTTGGTAGAATTTGTGGTGATCTCTACAATACCATTGCAGAACCGAATGGCTTTGGACTTTGTTTAAATTAAGAGAGCATGATTGCATACTCTTATTGAACAAGAATGTTACATTTACATACCAGATGAATCCAAAAGCATAACTCTCTTTGTGGATCATATCCAAGAGGTCACCGAAAAGGTTAAGTGGGAGATCAGTTTCACAATTATAACACTCCAGGAAGAGGATGGTGGGCGACTATCCTACATAATAGCGTATTCACTGGTATTACAACAATAGTTATGCTTTTGTGATTTTTGTGTATTATCGTCGATCTAAAGATATTGAAAATGGGTACCCGTTGATCTGAACTAGGAAAGGGAATTTTGTTTAACTAATGTTCTGAGACTAACATTTGAATACTATAAATCACTAATTACTGTACTTGTATCTTAACAATTATGTTTTGATGATTATCATGTTGTCATCAAAGGCAAAAAGAAGGATGTAACCATGAAGTCTTATGGATTTGTAACTTTTGTAAAATATGACAAAAAGGAACCTATGGAATTCCAAGGTGTTTTGCTGGTTTGGCTGGGAGGCTTACAACTTCCATCCTGCCCTAATTCACCTGGTCCATTTCTGACACCTTCCTTCCCTTCCTCGATCACACTGTCTCTATCTCTGGAGACAGCTTATCTACCTACGTCTATTACAAACCCATGCACTCTTACTGCTACCTGGATTACAACTCGTCCCACCCTGTTACTTCTAAAAACGCCATCCCCTTTTCTCAATTCCTCCATCTCCACCATATCTGCTCTCAGGATAAGGGTTTTCATTCTAGAACAAAGGAGATACCCTCCTTTTTCAAAGAAAGGAGCTTCCCTTCCTCCACCATCAACACTGCCCTCAACCACATCTCTTCCACTTCACACGTCTGCTTTTACCCCATCCTCTCACCACCCTACCAAGGATATGGCTCCTCTTGTCCTGACCTACCACCCACCAGCCTCCATGCCCAGCACATAATTCTCCAAAACTTCCAACACCAAGCACATCTTTCCCTCCCCCCACTTCCTGCTTTCCGCAGAGATTGCTCCCTACACAACTTCCTTGTCCATTCATCCCTCCCACTGATCACCCTCCTGGCACTTATCCTTGCAAGCTGAACAAGTGCTACACCTGCCCTTAAACCTCCTTCCTCATTACCATTCAGGGCCTCACATTCCTTCCATGTGAGGCAACTGTAAGCCTGTTGGGGTCAGTTACAGTGTTCAGTGGCCCCGGTGTGGCCTTGTGTATCAGTAAGACCCAACGCTGATTGGGAGACTGCTTCACCAAGCATCTACATTCCATCTGCCAGAACAAGTGGGATTTCCAAGTGACCACCCATTTTAATTCCACTTCACATTCCCATATGTCTATCCATGGCCTCCTCCACTGTCACGATGAGGCCACACTAGGTTTGAGGAACAACTTATATTCCATTTGGGTAGCCTCCAACCTGATGTCATCTACATCGATTTCTCAAACTTCCGGTAATGCCATCCCCACCCCTTCACCATTTCCCCCTCTCACTTCATCTCCTTACCCACCCATCACCTCCCTCTGGTGCTCCTCTCCCTTCTTTCTTCCATGCCTTTTGTCTCTTTCACCAATCAACTCCCCAGCTCTTTACTTCATCCCTCCCCCTCTGGGTTTCAGCTATCAGTGTTTCTCTCTCCCCTCCCCCACCTTTTAAATCTACTACTCAGCTTTTTTTCCCTCCAGTCTTGCCAAACGGTTTTAGCCAGAAATGTCAACTGTACTTTTTTCCATAGATGCTGCCTGGCCTGCTGAGTGCCTCCAGAATTTTGTGTATGTTTTATGGTAGAAAACTGTATTCTTTATGACAGATTTGTTTTATTCTTTGGGGTGGGATGTTTTGACAACAGATAAACAGAACTGTGCTTCTAAAGAACATATGTCAGAACCAGATAAGGATGAAGATACTGTAACAGGAATGGAACAACATAATTAATTTTCTCTGTAAAAAGTATAAAAGTGCTTTGTTTGAGACAAGATCAAAGCTATTTTTTCCAGACAATACTTGGCTGGAAAATAGAATTTCACTTGCAAGTAAAATAATAAATGTACTAATTTATTATTTGATCCATTCTGAACTTGTTGTAGCTTGTTACTTTATATTAAAAGAACTAGCTGAACAGCACACAATAATGCTCATAACACAATGTAGCATCGTATCTAAAGTATTATTAGTTTTTTGCTCAACACCCTGGATTAAAATTTATAGAAGTAACCATGTTAAACTTTGTCCCAAATTACCATGCAGACAAAGCACAAAATAAATTGGGTCAGAATTAAATTTACTATCTTAAGCACTATTTTACACTTCATTTTCTTTGAAATAAAACAGGCTGCGAGAAAATTTCATTGAGATTTAAAGCAAGTAGAAACCAACATAGGGCAAGAAGACTTCCTTTCAATTCACTAACAATGATCGCCTTCACGTGGAAAATTTCTGATTCTTTTCCACAGTTGATTTTAACATAGATCCATTTACAAGGTACCTAACAAAATTGAATGAAATGTTTCAGCAAAATGTGGTTTCAAAAAGGAATTAATACCAAAGATTGTCAAGATCTACTTAAAAAAAGCTGTTATTTCATAAAAATGCAAAACCACACACAACGCAAAACTGAAGTTATAACTTAAAACATTTTATTTTCCTAAAAAAAAAACAAGTTTTACATGTTCTTGGTTATGATTCACCTCTTCTGAGACCACATACTCTTCACTCAACATACAAAATATTAGCAAACTTTTGGCAATTCTGATGAAATTATATTGTAGAAAGTTAGAAAAAACAAAACCAGATTCAAAGCTTCACAGTGGAAAGTTGGAGAGGTTCAATCATACTTCAGGGCCTTCACCACCAGGTATAAGCTGCAAAGGTTAAAGATGATTTATAAATACAAATAATATTAAACAGAGTTGGCAAACTACAGGATTACATAATCCTATAAATTTAAGGAAGAACCACAAAGATGTCATCTTGCATCCAGTTACAAGTCTATTTTATAATTAAAAAAAATATTTAAGTGGTTAAAATATAGAACAGTATAGCACAGGAACATGCCCTTCATCCCACAGCCAAACCAGCTAAGTAAATCAAAAACCCCAAAATAAAACAATGCCTCCTACCTACACAATGGCCAAATCTCTCAATCTTCCTCATATTCATGTGGCTATCTAAATGTCTCTTAAAAGCCTCTAATGTATTTGCCTCTGCCACCATACAGGGCAGTGCATGGTGCATCCACCACTGAGTAAAAAAAAACTTACCCTACACATCCCTTTGAATCTACCCCTCTCTCACCTTCAATGCATGCCCTCTGGTATTAGACATTTCTACCCTGGGAAAAAGATATTCCCCATCTACTCTATCTACATGTCTCAATCTTATAAATCTCCACCACTCCCAACCCAAGTTTGTCCAGCCTCTTATAATAGGAGATGATAGATCTCACAAGAACATCCTGATGAGGGATATTTACTTTTAATCAGCATATGTCTGATGACAGAAATAACAGCTTTAAGTCTGGAGAATAAAAATATATTAGACTAATGGGCCAACATGGATGAATAAAGGCAAAGGATTTAGGAAAAAAAAACACGTAATGGATGATAGTAGTACATGCATGTGATAGAGTCAAAATGATAAAACATGGTATAATAATATAATTGCTGAGAATGAGCTGTCACTAGAGATGGAGGAGGCAGGAACATAAACAACATTTAAGAGGCATCTTGAATGAGCAGGCCATACAGAAATATCAAATCAACACAGGCAAATGGGATTATTGTAAATAGGGATAACGGTGAGCCAGAGGAGCTGTTGCTATGCTGTACAACTCTGAAGCAAGAACTGCTGTCAGCAGCAAGCTTCATCCAAATAAACCAAGGATTTGATTTGCTGGCTTCATAAATGTTGATTGCTGCACAAGGATCCCAATGAAAAATCGACAGGCATGAAACAGCTGAAATAATGGCATTCTGTTGAGCCATCTTTCCATTGTCAAGCACATCTGAATGTATGTGCTTCTAAGTGTCCTTGATGTAGTATATGACATTGAAATTTGAGAATTTTGTACCCGTTTACAAATTTTAATAAAGGTATTGTATGAGGCAATATCTTGGCAAGAGAACCAAGGTGCTCTGATTGTAAGATGGCAGAATAAAGAGGCACTGAGGAGTGTCGATGGACACAGAATTAAACAAGACTCAAGTGCAGCCTTAAGCTTTAAATGCTATATATAATTGTTTTAAATGAGGGACAATAGTACTCTTTTGATCTCTATTTGGTGGGACAAAGAACAAATGATCCCTGAAAAGTTAAATTACAAATTCAATTTTTATTGTTTTTTTTTTAAATATACATGAAAACTTAATACCAGAAATCTGCCTGGAGTTCAAAGTACAGCCTCATTCTACTTTCTATGTGTCTCTGACTAAAAATACCAGAAAGCTTTAATAATTCAGACACATTTTGAATTTTTTTTGTTACCATTACATACCATAGTTATGTTATTCCCATTCAATAAGATTTGATCCAGTTTTGTGATTCTTCTTCCTTCTGGCGTGATCTCACTATAGAAAATAAAGAGTAAAAGAATATAGCCACTACAGTTAGCAGTTACAACATAGCACCAGACTTGAATACAAGTCCAAAAGTGAATTAGGGTGCAAGGCTTCAGTTAGAGCCGAAGATGGTTTCTGTCAGGACTAATATTTAATTCTATTACATAGAATGCGCAATATTCTACAGGACATAAAATTGCAGGACAGCTTGAATTCCAAAACGCATTTATAATGGGAACACAAGTCATTGACAAAACCTGGATGCAGTGGTCATCCTTGAGAATGATTCAACAAATTACTCCAGTAAAAGAACTGGAATCAAAACTAGTTCAGCTACAGATCTATTGAAGAAGTGATTCCCTGAAGGCCTAACTACAAGTCATCCAGCAAAGAACATACTCACAAGATTAAAAGCAAATTGATTTTTCAGTTATTCTACATTCAATGGATAATTATATACAAACATTAGCCTTCTATGACTTCACAATAAAGAACGTGCTAAAAAGGCAGTAACACATTTCCTCAGATTATCTGGACAGAATAGCAAATAAAGAAATTTTGGTGTACATTTTAATATTGCTAGCAAGTAGTCTTACATAGCAAAATAAAAAGGAATTAAAATACTTACAATTCCGTGACATCTTCAAGTACCATATCCAGAGATCGGAGTTAAGAAATCCACTTACAACAGAAATGTACTTAGTTTATTACAAATTGATACCAATAGTTTTCATTTCTGTAGTGAAGCTTCTGTAGAATGTACAGGCAAGGATGTTGAGCAAGGAACTGGGAAAACCATGAATTAGGGGTGAGGAAAGAAGGAAGAGTGCTGTTTGGATTTAAGAACAAACTAGTCTCAACAGAAAATATTGGGAAAAACTCAAGTCAAGCAGCATCTGGGAAACAGTAACAATTCACAGTTCAGGTCTGGTTCTGGCCCTGAGTTTTGGATAGTAATCCCAAACTTGAAGCTTTATCTGTTCCTTTGTCCACAGGTGTTGCCTAACCGGCTGAGCAATTCCAACATTTTAAAAAAATTTTTAATAAAATTTACTCAACTATGGATAGGTCTGGATTAGACCAAAAAAAATGGCATGCGAGAGGATTTTGAGGAAAAATCTGAAGTATGGAAAAGCAAATTTAAATGGAGAGACCACCAATTGTTATGGTTTAAGTGGTTGAAGGACTTTTGGTACCTTCAACAAAAGGTTAGCATGCAGGTAGAGCAAGTATTGAGGAAGACTAATGAAATGTTGGCTTTAATTGTAAGACGACAGCGAGCCCAGAGACCCTGAGGCTGGCCAGGGGGGGTACAGGTATGAAAGCAGGGAACTCCTGGTGCAAGTTTACAGAATGCTGCCAAAATTTGATGTGATTAGTGAGTGCAAGTTATTATCTCTATATTGAGGTAATACTTTCAATCCAGGTAGCATGGAAAAGGCTCAATAAATTGATTCCTGCAATTAAGTAATTGACATATGAAAAACAAGGTTGATACAATATTCACAGCTATTTGGAAAACTGACAGGCTAGCTTGTTGAAATCTGCAAGATTTTGACAGGCATTCAATGGATTGATTCTGAGGACATTTCCTTAAAGGGGATATCTAGAACTGGGGGATAAGAGGCACTATTTCAGAATAATCAATTTCCTATTCCAGTGATGAATAGTTTTGGCTCTCAGAGGACCATGGATTTTTACAATTGTTTTACTTGGATATCTGTGGAGTCAGAATGATTAAACAGGTTCAAGGCAGAGTTGACAGAGATTTGAACCACAAAAGAGCAAAAGGAAAGGTGGAGTCATAAAAATTACAGTGGATTTAAAATAAGATCAGCCATGATCTCAATTAGCTTGCTTGAGGAGCCCTTTGGTCTAATTCTACTTATGGATCTCAGGGAAGATGTAAAAGCAGGTGATGGACAGATGAAAACCTACAATAGGAAAGGAATACTTCTAAAAGAATGTAGTCAATGTGTTATACAGTGGTAGGGGTGGTAGTCCAGGAGCAAATATAAAACAGTGCTAGAATGCTGGCATGCAGCCTCAGTACAGCAGAAGCCAGTTCACCAAACTACAGCACCACACTTCTAAGACAGATGAAATTGACTGTGCCTGCTCTCAGTGAGCAGTGTTACATATTCAGAAGTGTGGCTTCGATTAAGACATGGCACTGGAAAATTGGAAAAGGTCAAAGGCATGCAGGCAGTTTTGTATAAACAGATCTTGAACGTGGCTGATCAAGTAGATTAGGAATTCTGAAAACAGGAAGAACATAGTAAATTTGGGGAGAAGATCTCTAGTCGAGGTAAAAAAAAAACAAAGGTTCATGCCACAAAAGATTCAATGTTACATTGAGCTTCGATGTTAGGAAATAAAGTCAAAACCTAGAGCTATAATTAATTGCTCAGAATTTGAGGAGATAAGATCAGAAATAGTTAATACAAGGCAATAGATAAACTAGAGTGAAGAGATGGATTGAATCAAAGATCCAGAGTATTACAATTGAAGATTTATTGAACTTTGTGATCAACAACCAGATCCATTTGTGCAGAAGGATCCCAGTCTTATATAAAGTAAAACAAAGTTAACATGCATGTACAGCAAATAATTAAAAAGGCAGGGTGCTGGTCTTTTACTGCAAGAGGAATAGGGTATAAGCATATTGATATTATTATACAGGGATTTGGTGACATCACACACATGCAAATTTGATCTCCTTATTTACTTGCACTCAGGAGGCTCACTTGGACAATTTCTGTGATGAAGATCCTCATGGAAGAATCTTGACCTGGTGGCAAAGATTCAGAAAAAGGGGTAGTACAGCACACAAATTTCTTCAAGGAGGGTTAATCATCTCCGAAATTCTCTACTCTGAAAGTTGTGGAGGCAGAGTCAGGCACTGAGACTGATAGGATTTTTGTGCTGGGTAATGAAGAATGCAGAATAGACAGAAAAATGGGAGTTTAAGGCCAGATCCACTTTGGTGGCAAAAATAGGAAAACAGATTATTATCTGAATGGTGGCCGATTAGGAAAAGGGGAGGTGCAATGAGACCTGGGTGTCATTATACACCAGTCATTGAAAGTGGGCATGCAGGTACAGCAGGCGGTGAAAAAGGCGAATGGTATGCTGGCATTTATAGCGAGAGGATTTGAGTACAGGAGCAGGGAGGTACTACTGCAGTTGTACAAGGCCTTGGTGAGACCACACCTGGAGTATTGTGTGCAGTTTTGGTCCCCTAATCTGAGAAAAGACATCCTTGCCATAGAGGGAGTACAAAGAAGGTTCACCAGATTGATTCCTGGGATGGCAGGACTTTCATATGAAGAAAGACTGGATGAACTGGGCTTGTACTTGTTGGAATTTGGAAGATTGAGGGGGGGATCTGATTGAAACGTATAAAATCCTAAAGGGATTGGACAGGCAAGATGCAGGAAGATTGTTCCCGATGTTGGGGAAGTCCAGAACGAGGGGTCACAGTTTGAGGATAAAGGGGAAGCCTTTTAGGACCAAGATTAGGAAAAACTTCTTCACACAGAGAGTGGTGAATCTGTGGAATTCTCTGCCACAGGGAACAGTTGAGGCCAGTTCATTGGCTATATTTAAGAGGGAGTTAGATATGGTCCTTGTGGCTACGGGGATCAGGGGGTATGGAGGGAAGGCTGGGGCGGGGTTCTGAGTTGGATGATCAGCCATGATCATAATAAATGGCGGTGCAGGCTCGAAGGGCCAAATGGCCTACTCCTGCACCTATTTTCTATGTTTCTATAACCTAATTATTAACAGAGCAATCTTCTCAGGGTTTCTAGCTGATTCCTTCTCCAGTTTATGAATGAAACCCATCAATCACTGTCAGGTCGCAGCCTCAGCTCTGATTGGTTGATTGGCAATACTCCGCATGCATATAACTAAAGAGATTCTAATTGGGCCACAGAGAGTCTCGATCTCCACATGTGCACTGCAGATTTTAAGACTTTTTTCCCCATTCAAGTTGATGGTGCATGGATGTTATCAGCAGATGAATGTGCCCATGCTATCCAGTTTATCATTCCACCATGCAAACACTGGAGGCTAGCACTGACGATGTTTTTACAGTGGAATACGCTGGATTGTGTACATCTGTGCATTTCCAAACACATTAAACAAAATGGCTTCAGGACCTCACCTCAACACAACACCCCACCACTACTGATTTTCTAATAGTCCATAACCTTTGGTTGTTCGCCCTCGCCTTCCAGAATGTTCTGCAGCCACATATTGGTAACCACGATGTGAAGCATCCAAAAGATGTGAAATATCAGCCTGCAATTGTATCTGCAACAAACAATAAACCTAGTCTCTGATGTCCTTTTGAACTTCCTCCTCCTTTCATTTGCCACTGAACCAATGATTCTATGATCCCAAGTGCACGTGATGCAGAGACAGGAACTGGTCATTCAGCCCCTCAAGTCTGCTGCACCATTCAGTACAACCATGGCCAAATTGCCATTGCTGAAGTCCACTTTACTGCCCCCCCCCCATAATCCTCTATTTCCTCAATAATTAGAAATCTAACAAATCTCTCTCCAACACACAGTATACACAAGAACTCTGCATCCATTGTCAGAGTTCCAAAGACTCTCAATGTCATGTCAGTCTTGAATTATCTGTAAATGCAGCTACAGCACATCTACTTCCTTTGTCTATGTCATTAATATACATTGTAAGCAGGTGTAAGTTCCAACACTGCAGCCCATGGCGTACCAGTAGTCACAGGTTGACAAACTAAAAATGAACCCCGCCCCCACCCATACTTGCTACTTCTTGCCTATTTCCCAATCCTCCATGCACATGAAGCTGTTTCTTTCATCAGCAAGGAAAGCATCTTGAATACCTTTCAAATACAAAACCTTTTATTCACTCTGATCAAAATCTCCACAAAAAACATTTAAGTTTGGCACATATGATTTTCCATTTCATGAAACCACAACTCTGCTTGATTAGATTAGGATTTTCCAAATGCTGTTTTTGTTTCAATGTTTATGGAAGTATTTTTTCAACAATGGATGTTAGAACAAATGACAAGCCTTTACACTTGCCTCCTTTTTTTTTAGTAGAGATGCTTCATTGGCAGATTTCCAATCACAGAACAGTATAGCACAGATATCTGTGCTTTGCCCCTTAACACTGGTGCCAGCTGTAATGCCTATTTAAACTAATTCCATCTTTCTGCACATGATCTACGATTTGACCCTCTAATCCCTACCAGCCCATGTGCCTACCTTACTGCCTCTTTAATACTGTTAATGTATCTGCTTTCACAACTTTCCCAGGCAGCATGCTCCAGGCATCTGCCATTCTGTGCAGAAAAAACTGACCCCCTCACCTTAAAGCAAGGGTTCCCAACCTGAGGTCCACAGACCTCTTACTTAATGGTATTGGACTATAGCATAAAAAAGGTTGGGAACCCTTGCCTTAAAGTTATGCCTTTTAGTATTTTGCATTTTCACCTGAGATAACACTGATCATTTACCTTATCTATGCCTCTGAATTTAAATACTTCTATAAGGTCACTGATTAACCTCCAATACTCCTGAGAATACAACCCAAGTTTGTCCAAATTCTCCTTAGAGTTAATACTCTAAACCAAATTTCTGGACCCTCTCCAAAGTTGTCACACCTGTCCTTTAATGCAGCCCTCCCCCCACAAAAGGACTTCCAATTTCTTTGTATTGTAACATTATACAACTGACTATATAGATAATGACCATTGTTGGGTTAAGTTGTTCTCCGATCTTGGCAATTTACTTACAAACATTTTGTCATCATACGAGGATATATCATCAGTGCACTGTTGATATCTCAAAGTGACGAAACCTTTGTAAGTAAATTACCAAGATTGGAGAACAACTCAAGCCAGCCATCAACCACTTGAGATAAGTATTTTCCAAATTATTTACAATAATTACTATTTTTGCTCTTTCTTCCAGTGTGGATAACCTCATCTTCCTATTCATTTAATCTATCTATAATCCTTTGCAGACTCTACCCTCCTTAAATCTTGCTTTTGTGTTTAGTTGTGTAACAGCAGTAAATGGGGCTACAATTGTATTAAGCTCCAATAGGGTATGCAACTGGTGGGGAGAAGAAATTTAATTTGAATGATATAGATAGAGAAAACAAAATCACAATGAATGAGGGTGGGTGAATGCTTTCAATGTCTAAAAGGGCGGCAAAAGCAGAAAACACTAAATTTCCAAGTGCTTGGAAGAGTACAAGAGACGGAACCAACAGTACTACAGACCGAGAGCTGGGAATTGGCTTAACCACGAGTCCACTTTTGACTAATATGGATACCAAATGGCCTGTGCCAAAAACATCTATGATTGTATGAGTACTAGCCTAGATTTATCACTTAATGTCTGTTTCGTGCCATTTTAACCCAAGAATCTCTGGATAGGGCCAGAGGCTTTCTGGATGAGAAAATGTCACTCATCACATTCTGCCAATTTGTGTAGATATGAAATACTCCTGCTACTAATGCCACCTTCTACTCAGTATTCAAGCAGACAACCTCCTGTTAATTCTAATATCTGTCAGTCACCATGGAAACTTCCTGAAAGCTTCTGTAACTCAACACATCAGATGCAAGCACTACGTTCCTAGACTAATTTTCCAACATTTGACGTAAAAGATGCAAGTAGCCCATCTCCAATTCTTCAAGAAAGGAGAAATACTGGCTACAATATCCAATTAAAACAAGTACATACAGTATTGTGCAAAAGTCCTAGGCACATATATCGCTAGAATACACAAGGTTTTTGTACAGTACTGTGGTAATTTTATCCATTGCACTGTACTGCTACCACAAAAAACAAATTTCATGACATACTGTGCGAGAGTGACGAACCTGATTCTGATGTGGGTCTCTATTGTGGACTGAGAATGGGAAGGGAGCAGGGAGGGGAGAGAATCATAGTCGCAAAAAGGAAAGGGAGAGGGAAGGACCAGGAACCACCAGACAGACATTCTGTAATGATCAATAAACGAATTGCTTGGAATCAAATTACCTTGCCTAGTGTCTCAGGGCTGTGTGTTCTGCACCCACACCACCCCCCGCCCAAGCAGTCCTTTTCTGCCATCTGTCAGACACCCCTCCACTCTCACCACTCCCAACATCTTTTGTTCCTGCCAGATATACAAACTTGCTCTCCACACCACGTTGATAAGTACAGTATTGTGCAAGTCTTAGGCACCCTAGCTGTACTCATGTGCCTATGACTTTTGTCGTAAATGTTTATACCTTAAACACAAAGCACGATCAAAAGTTACACAATGAGGATCAAATGGAACCCAATCAAATGCAGCCCTATGACACAACCCCTTGCCTGGTGAATCCCTTCTGAGTTCTAAGTGTTTCCGCCCTTGTGCAAGGGACACAAAATACTCTATGGTTACACCAACACTGCTTGCCATCTGGATTAGTCAGTTTAAAGAAGATCGGTGTTAGAATCTTAAATCACACTACATTAATAGTAAGTAAAATATAAAAGGATACTGACAAAATCATCAAAACCTAGTAGCGTTCCTACAATTTCTTTATCATTTTTCATGACAATATGAATGCGTGAACCAATGCATTTGTCCACCAGCTCTGAAATAGAAGAGGAATATGAATACACAGAAATAAAACATTTAAACTTAACTGTGACTAGTTAACCTATCTATGGTGAAGGAACTTAACAGGTCAGGGTGCATCTGTGGAAAGGAGTGAACAATCAATGTTTCAGGCCAAAACCCTTCATGAGGTCTCAACCCAAAACACCAACTGTGCTTTATAAAAAAAAAGCACAGCATTTTGTGGATTCCAGCATCTGAAAATGTTCTGTTTGCAACTTATCTATGGTTACATGAAACTATGAAATCACATTTATGCAACAGAATCACAGCATACTGTCATTAAATGGATCACTTATGCCTTCTATCATCTCTTTCCCTACTAATGCCACCACACCTCTACTGGCACTACCAACAGCTCCTCCAGTCCCTCTCCCACCTTACAATACCATAAGCAAAACAAATTCACTAGTGCTAAAGAATAAAAATATAAGTGGGTGAAACTTGTTGAGAATCAGAGTTAATAATTTAGGTTCTGCCTTATTAGAGTATTCCAGCATTTTCTGATTTAAAAATCAGATTTTGATGCCTTTGCTATAGCCCCCCCAGGTGAACCAGAAACCCCTATGACATCTCCCCCCCTCCCCATGCTCCCTAACTAACCCGACTCCACACTGGCCCCCAATAAACCGCGTCCACCCCCCGCCATAAACCAACTTCCTTTCCCCCGACCACACCTCCCCACCAGGTCTCTTCACTGAATAAATTCCACAGCTTCAGCTCCTCAATTAACCCCCTATCCCCGGACTCCCCGCTCCACCCCAATGCTAACCCAGCGGTAACAGCTGCGAAGGATTAGTCGAGTTCAGCGCCATCTTCCCATAAGGCAAAGCGAAGCCTCCCGTCCACCAACCAAAGCACAACCGAGCAACCTACAGTGCGCATGCGAATAACAAGTCTGTCCAATTAGAATCTCCTTAGTTATGCGCGTGGAGTATTGCCAATCAGCCAATCAGAGATGAGGCCGCGACCCAGCAACGCGAGATGGGTTTGAACAGTGCATTGTAGACTGGGGTGAGAGTTCCGTTCCTCGATAACGTGGGGTTATCGCTGTTACTGTCGTTAAATGTCTCAATGACTTACTGTACTTTAGTACTCCAAGTTCACCAAGACTTAACGCTGGATGCGGTGTTGAGCAGACCCTTTTACCATAGAAACTACGGCACAGAAACAGGCCTTTTGGCCCTTCTTGGCTGTGCCGAACCATTTTCTGCCTAGTCCCACTGACCTGCACACGGACCATATCCCTCCATACACCTCCTATCCATGTATCTGTCCAATTTATTCTTAAATGTTAAAAAAGAACCCGCATTTACCACCTCGTCTGGCAGCTCATTCCATACTCCCACCACTCTCTGTGTGAAGAAGCCCCCCCCAATGTTCCCTTTAAACTTTTCCCCCCTCACCCTTAACCCATGTCCTCTGGTTTTTTTCTCCCCTTGCCTCAGTGGAAAAAGCCTGCTTGCATTCACTCTATCTATACCCATCATAATTTTATATACCTCTATCAAATCTCCCCTCATTCTTCTACGCTCCAGGGAATAAAGTCCCAACCTATTCAACCTTTCTCTGTAACTGAGTTTCTCAAGTCCTGGCAACATCCTTGTAAACCTTCTCTGCACTCTTTCAACCTTATTTATATCCTTCTTGTAATTTGGTGACCAAAACTGAACACAATACTCCAGATTCAGCCTCACCAATGCCTTATACAACCTCATCATAACATTCCAGCTCTTATACTCAATACTTTGATTAATAAAGGCCAATGTACCTAAAGCTCTCTTTACGCCCCTATCTACTTGTGACGCCACCTTTAGGGAATTTTGTATCTGTATTCCCAGATCCCTCTGTTCTACTGCACTCCTCAGTGCCTTACCATTAACCCTATATGTTCTACCTTGGTTTGTCCTTCCAACGTGCAATACCTCACACTTGTCTTTATTAAACTCCATCTGCCATTTTTCAGCCCATTTTTCCAGCTGGTCCAAGTCCCTCTGCAGGCTCTGAAAACCTTTCTCACTGTCTACTACACCTTCAGTCTTTGTATCATCAGCAAATTTGCTGATCCAACTTACCACATTATCATCCAGATCATTGATATAGATGACAAATAACAATGGACCCAGCACTGATCCCTGTGGCACACCACTAGTCACAGGCCTCCACTCAGAGAAGCAATTCTCTACCACCACTCTTTGGTCTCTTCCACTGAGCTAATGTCTAACCCAATTTACCACCTCTCCATGTATACCTAGCAACTGAATTTTCCTAACTAATCTCCCATGCGGGACCTTGTCAAAGGCCTTACTGAAATCCATGTAGACAATATCCACTGCCTTCCCTCATCCACTTTCCTGGTAACCTCCTCGAAAAACTCCAATAGATTGGTCAAACATGACCTACCATGCACAAAGCCATGTTGACTCTCCCTAATAAGTCCCTGTCTATCCAAATGCTTGTAGATTCTGTTTCTTAGTACTCCCTCCAATAACTTACCTACTACCGATGTTAAACTCACTGGCCTATAATTTCCCGGATTACTTTTCGATCCTTTTTTAAACAACGGAACAACATGAGCCACTCTCCAATCCTCCGGCACCTCACCCGTAGACAGCGACATTTTAAATATTTCTGCCAGGGCCCCCGCAATTTCAACACTAGTCTCCTTCAAGGTCCGAGGGAACACTCTGTCAGGTCCCGGGGATTTATCCACTTTAATTTTCCTCAAGACAGCAAGCTCCTCCTCCTTTTCAATCTGTACAGTTTCCATGATCTCACTACTTGATTCCCTCAATTCCATAGACTTCATGCCAGTTTCCTTAGTAAATACAGATGCAAAAAACCTATTTAAGATCTCCCCCATTTCCTTTGGTTCCGCACATTGCCGACCACTCTGATCTTCAAGAGGACCAATTTTATCCCTTACAATCCTTTTGCTCTTAATATACCTGTAAAAGCTCTTTGGATTATCCTTCACTTTGACCGCCAAGGCAACCTCATGTCTTCTTTTAGGCCTCCTGATTACTTTCTTAAGTATTTTCTTGCACTTCTTATACTCCTCAAGCACCTGATTTACTCCCTGTTTCCTATATATTTCATACAACTCCCTCTTCTTCTTTATCAGAGTTGCAATATCCCTTGAGAACCAAGGTTCCTTATTCCTATTCAATTTGCCTTTAATCCTGACAAGAACATACAAACTCTGCACTCTCAAAATTTCCCCTTTGAAGGCTTCCCACCGACCAATCACACCTTTGCCAGAGAACAACCTGTCCCAATCCACGCTTTTTAGATCCTTTCTCATTTCTTCAAATTTGGCCTTCTTCCAGTTCAGAACCTCAACCCTAGGACCAGATCTATCCTTGTCCATGATCAAATTGAAACTAATGGTGTTATGATCACTGGAACCAAAGTGCTCCCCTACACAGACTTCCGTCACTTGTCCTAACTCGTTTCCTAACAGGAGATCCAATATTGCATCCCCTCTAGTTGGTCCCTCTATATACTGATTTAGAAAACTTTCCTGAACACATTTTACAAAATCTAAACCATCTAGACCCCTAACAGTATGGGAGTCCCAATCAATGTACGGAAAATTAAAATCCCCTACCACCACAACTTTATGTTTCCTGCAGTTGCCTGCTATCTCTCTGCAGATTTGCCCTTCCAAGTCTCGCTGACTATTGGGTGGTCTGTAATACAATCCCACTGATGTGGCCATACCTTTCCTGTTTCTCAGCTCCACCCATAAGGACTCAGTAGACAAGCCCTCTAATCTGTCCTGCCTGAGCACTGCTGTAATATTTTCCCTAACAAGCAATGCTACTCCCCCACCTTTCATTCCTCTGCCTCGATCACATCTGAAACATTGGAACCCTGGAATATTAAACTGCCAGTCCTGCCCCTCCTGTAGCCAAGTTTCACTAATTGCTATAACGTCATAATTCCACGTGTCAATCCATGTCAACTCATCCACCTTCCCCGCAATACTCCTAGCATTGAAATATATACACCTCAGAAGATTTTTACCACCACTCACAACCTTTCTATCAGCGGATTTGCTTGAACCTTTGACATCATTTATTTTCACCCCAGCCACACTGTCAGCTCTGGCACTCTGGTTCCCATCCCCCTGCAAGTCTAGTTTAAAGCCTCCCCAACAGCACTAACAAACCTCCCTGAAAGGATATTGGTCCCCCTGTAGTTCAAGTGTAACCCGTCTCTCTTGTACAGGTCCCACCTGCCCCAGAAGAGGTCCCAATGATCCTGAAATCTGAAACCCTGCCCCCTACACCAGTTCCTCAGCCACTTGCTCATCTTCCAGAGCATCCTATTCTTACCCTCACTGGCACGTAGCACAGGTAGCAACCCTCGAGGTCCTGCTTTTCAACTTCCTACCAAGCTCTCTATACTCACTCTCCAGGACCTCCTCACTCTTCCTTGCTATGTCATTGGTACCGATGTGCACCACGACATCTGGCTGGTCACCCTCCCACTTCAGAATGTCATGCAATCGATCAGAGACATCCTTGACCCTGGCACCTGGGAGGCAACAAACCATTCTGGATTCTCTGTCACGACCACAGAACCTCCTATCTGCACCTGTAACTATCGAATCCCCTATCACTATCGCTCTCCTCTTTTTCCACCCTCCCTTCTGCACTGCAGAGCCAGACTCAGTGCCAGAGATCCGGCTACTGCAGCTAGTCCCAGGTAAGTCATCCCCCCCAACAGCGTCCAATGCGGTATACTTGTTGTTGAGGGGAATGGCCATAGGGGAACCCTGCTCTGCCTGCCCTTTCCTCTTCCCTCGCCTGACAGTGACCCAATTTCCTGTCCCCTGCTCCTTTGGCGTAACTACCTCCCTGTAGCTACTATCTATAATCTCCTCATTCTCCCGAATGATCCGCAGGTCATCCAGTTCCTGCTCCAGTTCCCTAACGCGGTTTGTCAGGAGCTGCAGCTGGATGCACTTCTTGTAGGTGTCGTTGTCAGGGACAGCAGAGGGCTCCCTGACTTCCCACATCCTGCAAGAGGAGCACTCCAACATCCTGCCTGGCATTCTCTCTACTCTAAACAATCTGAACAAAAAACTTACCGGAACCTACCCTGGCCTTTACCGTACGAATGTAGTTGGGGAAAATTGTAATGCAAATTACAGTCAATGCATGCATGTGTACAAAATCTGTTGGAATTACAATTATCAGAATTTGTTGCTTTGGGCAGCAGTACAGTACATTGCAATAAAATAATATGAGTTACTGTAAGAAATATTAAAAATCAGTAGATGCTGGGAATCCAAGCAACACACACAAAACGCTGGAGGAACCCAAAACGTCAATTGTTCACTCTTTTCCATGAATGCTGCCTGACCTGATGAGTTCCTCCAGCATTTTGTGTGTTTTGTTTAAAAATCAATAGTGCAAAAAGAGAGCACAATGCGGTACTACCGAAGGGTCTTTGCCCAAAATGTTGACTGTACTCTTTTTTTTCATGGATGCTACCTGGCCTTCAGCATGTTACAAAATAGTGAGGTGGTGTTCATGGGTTCATGGATTGTCCAGAAATCTGGTGGCAGAGGGGAAGAATGTGTTCATAAAACGTTCATTGTGGATCTTCGGGTTCTTGGATCTTCTCCTTGATTGTAGTAATGAGAAAAGGGCATGTCAGTGAGTCAAGAAGAAACCTCATGATCTGTGTTTATTAAAGAGCAAAAAAAAACAAATAATTAATCAGATTGTGGTAACACAGTTAAATTAAGGGACAGTTCTGCGATTGGTTTGGTTCAGACAGGGTTAGCTTGAATGCACTAGGAGATTCTAGGAAATTCCCTGGGAGAATTTCAGGCCGCTGAGCCTTTACCTTTGTCAGATGTATCTGTAACAAATAGTTATTCACACCTAGATTTATTCACTAGCAGATCTTAACCAGGTTGGAAAAGCAAAAATCTGTAGATAAGGTATGAAAAGATTCTGTATCTATCGGGTCCTTGAGTCCAACCCATCCAAGACAATCCTGTAAGGTAACATAATTGGTGGAAGTAAACATAATTCACAACCACTGACATTGAGCTGGGGTTTTACTTTAAGAGGCTGGTCTGACGTGATGATGTAATTATGTAAAGATTTATAGTGTGCTTTGTGTTTAGGTTTTGGAGTTCAATTAAATGTGTTACAGGTTTTATTAAACATAAAACGCCACACTTCATTTTACTTGTGAAACCTACATTGGTGACCCCGATGTTGTAGGACGATTCCAGAGTTATTGAACATGTCAGCCAATACAGTCGCTTTGAAACTGCTGGAGTTTTGGGAGCAAAGTGCCATCGCTTGGTTTGTACAAGCTGAGATGGGGTGTCAGGGAACGGCTAGCACCTCTGGTGTGAAGACCTGTTGTATCTTCTGAGGTAGGTCCTCCACCTTTGGTCTTCACCCGGCACTCAGCTCTTACTTGTGGTTCCAAGTAAGCTGTTTGCATGTGACAGTGGCCACACCCCAGGCAATGGCTTCGACAGCCCAGCCAAATGTGGTGAAAGTAGCCATCAGGGTTCGATTGAACCCTCAGTGATTGAGCCCCCCCCTTTACTCTCTGTACATCTATGACTGTGTCGCCACCCACAGCTCCAATCTGCTAATTAAATTTGCAGGTGATTGGCCTTATCTCAAATAATAACAAGGCCGCTTACAGAGAAGAAGTCATCACCCTGACACAATGGTGTAAAGAAAGCAACCTCTCCTACAGTGTCACAAAAACAAAGGAGATGGTTGTGGATTACAGGAGGAATGGAGACAGGCTCACCCCTATTGACATCAATGGATCTATGGTTGGGAGGGTGACCAGCTTCAAGTTCCTTGGTATACGCATCACCGAGGACCTCACTTGGTCTGTATGTACGGGCTGTGTGGTGAAAAAAACACAACAGCACCTCTTTCACCTCAGACGGTTGAAGAAGTTCAGCTTGGGTCCCCAAATCCTAAGAACTTTCTACAGGGGCACAATTGAGAGCATCCTGACTGGCTGAATCACTGCCTGGTATGGGAACTGTACTTCCTTCAATTGCAGGATCCTGCAGAGAGTGGTGCAGACAGCCCAGCGTGTTTGTGGATGTGAACTACCCACTATTCAGGACATTTACAGTGACAGGTGTGTAAAAAGGGCCAGTAGGACCATTGGGGACCCGAGTCACCCCGACCACAATCTGTTCCAGCTGCTACCATCCGGGAAATGGTACCGCAGCATTAAAACCAGGACCAACAAGCTCCGCGATAGCTTCTTCCACCAGGCCATCAGACTGATTAATTCATGCTGACACAATTGTACTTCTGAGCTATATTGACTGTTCTGATGTACATCTTACTGTACATACTATTTATTACAAATTACTATAATTTGCACATTGCACATTCAGACGGAGATATAACATAAAGATTTTTACATCACAACTCTCTTCGAGACTTGCTTGGCCGACGAAGACCAACTGACACAAGTGGCTACACACTCTTCTGGAATGGATGCAGCTGCATCGAACATCACGAAGCAGGAGTTGGATTTGCTGTCAAGAAGCACCTTGTCTGAAAGCTTACCAGTCTGCCGAAAGGATTCAGCGGTTGTTGAATGACCATCATCTACCCCTGAGGAACAAAAATGCAGTGTCACACTGATCAATGCCTATGACCTGACGATGACCGACCCAGAGGAAGCCAAAGACAAGATCCACGGAGAGCTTGATTCCCTGACTGCGGCTGTACCAAGGTCAGACAGCTCCTTGTCCTTGGAGATTTCAATGCTTAAGTGGGAAGAGACTGCAATACCTGGGGTGGAGTCCTAGGGCACTATGGGGTAGGCAAATACAACAGCAATGGCCCTGCTTCTTCTGAAAACCTATGCCGTGCCTGACCTGATCATCAGCAACACAGTCTTCCTCCTGCCAAACCGTAACACGATGTCTTGGATGTATCCTTACTCTAAGCACTGGCATTTGATTGACACGTCATCACCACAAGACATGACATCAGAGTGACCAAAGCCTTGTGTGGTACAGACTGCTGGGTAGACCATGGTCTGATCATTTCCAAACTTAACGTTCACATCCAACCGAAATGACATCCACAGGCAAGGAAATTTGCCAAGAAGTTCAACGTCAGCAGGCTGAAATCTGCAGACCACCTGGTTAATAGCTTCCAGTCACAGTTCGCTGATGTTTGTATTGAAGAAGACTGGGCAGCTTTCAGAGATCGTGTTCACTCTGCCTCCTTTGAGGTCTTCAGCCATACAAGAAGAACCAAGACTGGTTAGATGAGAATGACGAGGAGATAAAAGCTCTCCTACTGGAAAAGCACAGGCCTATCAGAAGGACCCTTCCTGCATCACCAAGAAGACAGCAGTTGCCAATGCATACAGAATAGTTCAAGCCAAACTCAGAATGATGCAAGACTCTTGGCTTTGCAAAAAGTTTGCCGAGACTCAGCACTTCCCCAGTAGACACATCTCAAAGAGATTCACTGATGCTATCAAAACACTGTACGGGCCTCAGCCTTCTGGGACCTTGCCTCTCCTCAGCACAGCTGGCACCACACTCTTCACTGAGCAGGCCAAGATTCTGGACAGATGGGCAGAGCATTTTGAATCTGTACTGAACAGAAGATCCACCATAAATGAGCAAGCAATTGATCGTCTTGATCAAGTAGACATCAACCATGAGACGGACTCTCTTCCCCAAGAAGAGGAAGTCAAGAAAGTAATAGGCCAGCTGGCAAGTGGCAAGGCTCCTGGAGCAGATGCTATACCAGCGGAGGTCTACAAAGCAAATGGTCCAACAAACTGACAGAACTCTTCCAGTCCTTCTGGGAAAAGGATCAGATTCCACAAGAAATGAAAGATGCATCCATCGTACACCTGTACACGAGGAAGGGAAACCGCCAAGCATGTGACAACCACAGAGACATCTCTTTGCCCTCAGTAGCTGGAAATATCTTAGAGTCCTGCTAGACAGGCTAAATGCTCATCTGGAACAAGGTCATCTCCCGGAAATTCAGTGCGGCTTCAGGAAAGGAAGAGGAGCCATTGACATGATATTTGCCGGGAGACAACTCCAGGAAAAATGCCAGGAGCAGAACAGACAGCTGTACACCAGCTTTCAACACACACCAAATGCTGGAGGAACTCAGCAGACCAGGCAGTATCTACGGAAAAGAGCACAGTTGACGTTTTGGGCCAAGACCCTTCAGCAGGACCACCTTTGTTGATCTTTCCAAGGCCTTTGACACCTTGAGCTCAGAGGGATTATGGAAGATCATGGTGATGTCTGGCTGCCCTGGCAGATTCCTCACCATGGTCAAACAGTTTCATGATGGGATATCAGCTTATGTGCTCAATGATAGTGACTGTTCTGTCACAAACGGGGTCAAGCTGGGTTGTGTGCTGGCACCCACCCTCTTCAGCATAAAGTTCAGTGCGACATTGACTGATGCCTTCTGGGACAGCAATCCAGGAATCCACATCAAATACAGGATGGATGGCAAGCTGTTCAACCTGTACAGGCTTCAAGCGTTACTAAGGTCAAAGAGATGGTGCTGAGAGACTTCCTACTTGCTCACAAATTTTCCACGAAAATCAACTGTCAAGACAGAATTCCTGATATGAAAGTGCTGTCTGCAGCAGATATGCCCACCATCCACATATCGCTGACGAAACATCAAGTCAGATGGATAGGCCCTGTCGTCAGGATGTCAGACGAGCACATCTCCAAGCTGTTGTTCTTCAAGGAACTGTCCACAGGGAAGTGTTCTCGTGATGGTCAGCAAAAATGATTCAAGGACATGCTCAGACTTCGCTCAAGACTTTTGAGATGGATCACACTTCTCATGAACATGCAGCCTTGAATCATTCATCCTGGCACAGCCTTCTCAATAAAGGTGCCACCAAAGTTAGAAAGATTTGCAACATTGAAGCAAAAAGGAAACAAGAATTATGGAAAGAATGAGCAGCAGGCACCACAACTACAGTACCTTCATACACTTGCCCCAATCCCACTCATCCAAGACTTTTCGGCACATTTACCTAGAAAGTTAATTATGTCCGAAGTCGATTTAGATAGGGGCCATCACCAGGTGCCTGTGTGCTCAGAAGATATTCCCAACACAGCTGTGATAACCCCATTTGGCCTTTTTGAATTTCTGTGTGTGCCATTTTGGCTGAAAAATACAGAAAAGATTTTCCAACGGCTGATGGACTCTATATTAAAATATTCAGATTTTCTTCTGGTTTACCTGGATGATATACTTGTCACAAGTGTGCCCAAATCTGAAAGCATATCCCATTGCATTTCGAGCACTTAAGCCAACCCAGTTTAATTATTAACCCTGCTAGATGCCAGTTTGGGTTGTCAACCATTGACTTGCTTGGCCATCGCATCTCCACAGAAGGTGCAAAACCCCTCCCATCTAAAGTAGTCGCTATTATGGATTTCCCACCATCCAGCACTACTTAAAAAAACTACAGGAGATTTTAGATATGGTGAGCTTCTATCACCACTTCATTCTGCGATCTGCTGAACTTATGGTCCCCATGTATAGTGCACTTAAAGGCAATATCTCTAATCAAGTGCTTGACTGGTCAGCAGATTTGATAATATCAAATGAGCTCTATCTAATGCAACCCTACTGACACACCGCTCCCTAACACACCCATAGCCATTACTACTGATGCTTCAGACGACACTGTCAGTGCTGTGCGCGGGAGCAGTTGGTTAGAGGCTTGTGGCAGCCACTCACCTTCTTTGCCCTCTATCTCCCTCACCCCAAAGGAAGTATAGCACATTTGACCCTGAACTTCTCTCGCTCTATCTGGCTGTCTGATGTCTTTTGTTTTCCTCTAGAGGGTCACATTCATTAACCCCAATCCCCTTGTGCATGCGATGGCCAAAATATCAGACCCCTGGTCTGAATGGCAGCAACACCATCTGGCCTACATATCAGAGTCACAATTGATATACAACATATCAAGGAGAAAAATAATGCTGTGGCCGATTGCCTCTTGTGCCAGCATGGCAGCCGACCAAGTTACTGACTCCAAGGTCCATGCTTACCAAGCAGCAGTAATGGGCCTGTTGTTGTCTGACATTAAGTTCAAGGAAGCTGGGGTTTCTCATGTGTGATGTCTCAATCGATCGCTCTCACCCAGAAACTGGAGATGGACTGTTTTCAACTCCATATATGGCCTCTCGTATCTGGGCTGGAAGGTCTCACAGAAACTGCTTGTGCTAAAGTTTGTTTGACATGGCCTCAGAAACGATATGTGTGATTGGATTGCAGCCTGTGTGGAGAGCCAGTGGGCAAAAATTAACTGTCATGTTCAGGTACCATTGGCGCCTTTTGAGGTCTTGGAGTGATTTGACCATGTCAATATGGACCTTGGCGGTTGTCATTCCCCGCCCCCCGCAGTTTCGCACATCTCTTTACTATGATGGACCGTACCACCAGGTGGCCAGAGGTCATCCCGCTAACATTGATGACGGCTGCAGACGTGGCTCGAGCTTTCATCAGCACCTGGGTTGCTCGGTTTGGTACGCCATCTGATTCTTCCCCTGACCACGGTCCCCAGTTCATTTCAGACCTCTAGGCTGCGATGGCCCCAGAACCTCAGTGTAAGGTTACTCCTGGGTTCCTGTTGACCTATATTCTGCCTCATTTGTTTTCGTCCACCATGATGCACACCAGCATCCCCTTAGGCCCCCTTATGATGGCTGTTCCACATTTTGGAATGGGGAGAAAAGACTTTTATCATAAATAAGAGGGGTAAACCTAAAGGCGTTTTGGTAGATTGCCTTAAACTGTCTCGCCAAGATTTGGAGTATTGTACTGCATGCCCCTGGTGTCACATCATTCAATTGAATTGAATTGACTTTATTTCTAACATCCTTCACATACATGAGGGGTAAAAATCTTTATGTTACATCTCCATATAAATGTATAATGTGCAATCATAGTAATTTATAATAAATAGAACAGTCAATTTAACATAGAAATACACTCAAATCAGTGTGAGTTAATCAGTCTGACGGCCTGGTGGTAGAAGCTGTCCTGGAGCCTGTTGGTCCTGGCTTTTATGCTGTGGTACTGTTTCCAAGATGGTAGCAGCTGGAACAGTTTGTGGTTGGGGTGACTCAGGTCCCCAATGATCCTCCGGGCCCTTTTTTCCCACACTTGCCTTTGTAAATGTCCTGAATCATGGGAAGTTCACAGCTATAGATGCGCTGGGCTAACCGCACCACTCTCTGCAAAGTCCTGTGATTAAGGGAGGTACAGTTCCCATACAGGCAGCGATTCAGCCAGACAGGATGCTCTCAGTTGTGCTCCTGTAGAAAGTTCTTAGGATTTGGGGGCCCACACCAAACTTTCTCAACCGTCTGAGGTGAAAGAGGACTGTGAGAGTCCTTCTGGACGAACCAAAGGCGCCTGCACTTCTGGACAAGCCAAAGGCACCTGCACCCTTGGAACACAAGACCTGAGCTGGAAGGCTTGTCAAGCTCCAGACTGGCTCACAATTCCAGTTTTAGTGAATTCTGGGGGGTGGGGGCCCTGTGTAGGGTGACGTAATTGAGTGAAATGTACACAACCACCAACATTGAGTTAGGGGTTTCACTTTAAGAGGCTGGTCTGAAGTGATGACATTGTTAGGTAAAGAGTTTTAACATGTTTTTATGTTTACGTTTTGGAGTTCAATAAAATGTGTTACGGGTTTCAGTAACACATTTTTAAGGGAGATTTGGCGTAGTGATAATTACCACTGGATGTGTAATCCAGAGACCCAGTTATATTCTGGGGATATGAGTTCGAATCCCACCATGGCAGATGGTGAATTCGAATTCAAAAAAATATCTGATGACTATGAAACCACGTCAATTGTCATAAAAATCCAACTGGTTCACTAAAGTCCTTTAGGGGAGGAATCTGCTGTCCTTACCTGGCCTATATGTGACTCCAGACCCACAGCAATGTGGGTGACTCTTAAATTCCCTCTGAAATGTCCTCACAAGCCATTCAGTTGTAAACAACTGCTAAAAAGAAAATAATGAGGAATGAACCCAAGTAGATAACCTAGCATCAACAGGCACTGGAAACAACAATGGCAAAACCAGCCCTGTCAACCCTGCAAAGTCCTCCTTACTAACATCTGGGGACTTGTACCAAAGTTGGGAGATCTGTCTCAGAGTAGTCAAACAACAGCCTGACAGAGTTGTACTGACAGATTCAGACCTTACAGTTAACATTCCAGACTCCATCATCACCATTCCTGGGTATGTACTGTCTCACTGGCAGGACAGATCTAGCAGAGGTAGTGGCACAGTGGTATACCGCAGAGAGGGAGTTGCCCTGGTAACTCCCAACATCGATTCTGGACCCCATGAAGTCTCATGGCTCCAGGTTAAACATGGGTAAGGAAATCTACTGATTACCACGTCTCGTCCTCCCTCAGCTGACGAATCAGTACTTCTCCATGTTGAGCAGCACTTGGAGGAGCCATTGAGGGTAGCAAGGGCACAGAATGTACTCTGGGTGGGGACTTTAATGTCCATCACCAAGAGTGGCTTGTTAGTACCACCACAGACCAAGCTGGCCAGGTCCTACTGGACTGGGATGACAGCAGGTGGTGAGAGAACCAACAAGAGAGGAAAACATACTTGACTTCATTCTCACCAACCTGCCTGCTGCGGAAGCATCTGTCCATGACAGCATTGGTAGAAGTGACACCACACAGTATTTGTGGAGACTAAATCCTGTCTTCATATTGAAGAAATCCTCCACTGCTACTACCGTGCTAAAGGGGGTAGACATTGAACAGATCTAGCAGCCCAAGACTGGGCACCTATGAGGTGTTGTGGGCCATCAGCAGCAGCAGAATTGTACTCAACTACAATCTGTAACCTCATGGCCCGGCATATCCACCACTAATATTACTACCAGGCCAGGGGATCAACCTGGTTCAACGAAGAGTGCAGGAGGGCATGCCGACAACAATACCAGGCATATCTCAATACGAGATGTCACCCTGGTGAAGCCGCAATACAGGACTACTCTCATGCCAAACACCATAAGCAGCAAGTAATAGACTGAGCAAAGTGCTCCCACAACCAACGGATCAGATCCAGGCTCCGTAGACCTGCCACATCCAGCCGTGAGTGGTGGTGGACAATCAAGCAACTCACTGGAGGAGGAGGCTCCACAAATATCGCCATCCTGAATGATAGAGGAGCCCGGAGCATCTGTGCAAAAGAAAAGGCTGAGGCATTTGCAACAAACTCCAGTTAGAAATGCCGAGTAGATGATCCAGCTCGGCCTCCTCCAGAAGTCCACAGCTTCCCAGATGTCAGTATGCAGCCAATCCAATTCACTCCATGTGATATCAAGAAATGGCTGAAAGCATTGAATACGGTGAAAGCTATGGGCCCAGACAAAATCCTGGTGATAGTCCTGAAGACTTGTGGCCCAGAACTTGCTGCACCACTAGCCAAGCTGTTCCAGTATAGCAACAACACCAGCATCTACCTGGCAATTTGGAAAATTGCCCCAGGTATGTCCCATACACAAGAAACAGGGCAAATCCACCCAGCCAATTACCACCCTATCAGCGTACTCCAAATCATCAGCAAAGTGATGGAAGGGGTCATCAACAGTGCTATCATGCAGCACCTACTCAGCAATAACCTGCTTACGGATACCCAGTTTGGGTTCCGCCAAGGCCTCTCAGCAACAGTCCTCGTCACTTCCTTGCTCCAAACATGGACCAAAGAGCTAAATACCAGAGGTGAGGTGAGAGTGATAGCCCTCGACATCAAGGCAACATTTGACGGAGTATGGAATCAAGTTGCCCTTGCTAAAATGGAGTCAGTGGGAATTAGAGGGAAAACCTTCAGCTGGTTGGATTCCTACCTGATGCAAAGGAAGGTGGTTGTGGTGGTTGGAGGTCAATCATCTCATCCTCAGGACATCATTGCAGGAGTTCCTCAGGGAAGTGTCCTAGGACCAACTATTTTCAGCTGCTTCTCCAATTTCTAGTAATTTTCCCCTTCCCTTTTCCTCTTCAATTTCCCACCTTAGTCCCTCCTTATCTCTTCTCTTCTCCTCACCTGCCTATCTTCTCCCTCTGATGCTCCTCCTCCTTCCCTTTCTCCTATGGTCCACTCTCCTTTCCTTCTTCTCCAGTCCTTTACCTTTACCACCTACTCCTCCCAGCTTCTTACTTCAACCTCTCCCCCACCCACCAGGCTTCACCAATTACCTTCTAGTCTGTACTCCTTCCCCTCCCCTACATCTTCTTATTCTGGCTTTTTCCCCCTTCCTTTAAAGTCCTGATGAAGGGTCTCAGCCTGAAACGTCAACCATTTATTTATTTCCATAGATGCTGATTGACTTGAGTTCTTCCAGCAGTGGGTTGCTCTGGATTTCCAGCATCTGAAGAATCTCTTGTGTTTACCTCTCATTTATCTAGATTTAATTCGATTTGCTAGAAAGATTGCAAGCTGGATCACTGCTGTGTACATACATCTATTGATGCTTCTGGACACATCTTCAGTGATGTTCCTGGAATCATTGGGTGTTTCCGGTCTTTCAACATCATACACCCTCCTCCAGGTGACCCAGCCGGAGCTGATCAGACCCCAGCTTGTGTCCAGATGGCTAGCTACTTGTGAATCCATGGCTCCCCTCTTTTGAGCCACAGCCATCTTGAGGCCCTCTCTGCTGTATCGGTGGTACTGCGGATGGCTCTCCTCTTCCTCTCTCCCTCGATGCCCAAAATGCTGTAGACTCTAACTAAAGAACAGGCTACGAATCCCCTACAACCAACCTCCACTGGGAGACACCTCGCTCTCCATCCAGCCTGCTGACAGTTGGTGTGTCATGGCTTACAGCTTCCTATCAACCCCTCCCTTCACCGTTGCCTCCAGAATTTGGTTAACATCTTCATCAAACTGCTTCCACAGTGAAGTCATGTTAGCTGCAGGCCATTTGATCTGCCTCCTGTTAGACTTCATGTTCGAGGGATTAGTTTGCAACACTTGGAGGATCCGGGCACTATGGGGTGACTCTGGGCCTGGCCCCTCCTTCGTCTCACCAGGTTGGACACCTGCGCGTTGTGCTGCTCCTACTCCAGAAAACAGCTGTGGAAAGAAAAACAGTTAATATTTCAGGTTGATGGCCTTTCATCAGAACAGGATGTAATTTGGTTTTCTCTATAATTTAGTCAATTAACTGAAATTTTTCATGCATGGTAAATCTTTTCTGTATCCTCACTGGAGTCTTACCATCTCTTTCAAAATACAGTATCCAGCACTTGATACAATATTCCAGTTGGCCAAGCCGGAAATTCTATTGCTCTAAGAAGGTTGTAGCATGTAGCTTTTCAAAGTACAGCAGAGCAATGATAGGCAAGTGATATTTAACTCTTGGACTGTTTTATTTAATTTGACAAGTTATTATTCAAATTAATAAGATTTAATGTTTGGATTTCAACTTTTCCTTCTATCTTATACTCCCACTCCGAGTGAAAGTATTAATGTAATGAACATTTGGAACATTGCTTTCCCAAAGAGCAGGTTTACAGATATTGAAGAAGCAAAATGCTGATTGTAAATGGGATCGGGGATCTCTATTCTGGGTTAGGATGGGCAAACTGTCTAACATTTAGCCTCGCAAACAACAGGAATTCTGGAGATGCTGGAAATTCAAGCAACAGACATTAAAGTTGCTGGTGAATGCAGCAGGCCATGAATGGTGGTAAGGGAGGAAGTGTAAGGGCATGTGTAGCACTTGTTCTGCTTACACGGATAAGTGCCAGGAGGGAGATCAGTGGGGACGGATGGGGGGGAACGAATGGACAAGGGAGTCGCGTAGGGAGTGATCCCTGCGGAATGCAGGGGGGTGGGAGGGAAAGATGTGCTTAGTGGTGGGATCCCGTTGGAGGTGGCGGAAGTTACGAAAAATAATATGTTGGATCCGGAGGCTGGTGGGGTGGAAGGTGAGGACCAGGGGAACCCTATTCCTAGTGGGGTGGCGGGAGGATGGAGTGAGAGCAGATGTACGTGAAATGGGGGAGATGCGTTTAAGAGCAGAGTTGATAGTGGAGGAAGGGAAGCCCCTTTCTTTAAAAAAGGAAGACATCTCCCTCATCCTAGAATGAAAAGCCTCATCCTGAGAGCAGATACGGCGGAGACGGAGGAATTGCGAGAAGGGGATGGCGTTTTTGCAAGAGACAGGGTGAGAAGAAACTAAAGGTGTAGCTATGGGCACCCGTATGGGTCCTAGCTATGCCTGCCTCTTTGTTGGCTTTGTGGAACAACCTATGTTCCGTGCTTATTCTGGTATCTGTCCCCCACTTCTCCTTCGCTACATCGACGACTGCATTGGCGCTCCTTCCTGCACGCATGCAGAGCTCGTTGATTTTATTAACTTTGCCTCCAACTTTCACCCTGCCCTCAAGTTTACCTGGTCCATTTCCGACACCTCCCTCCCCTTTCTAGATCTTTCTGTCTCTGTCTCTGGAGACAGCTTATCCACTGATGTCTACTATAAGCCTACTGACTCTCACAGCTATCTGGACTATTCCTCTTCTCACCCTGTCTCTTGCAAAAACGCGATCCGCTTCTCACAATTCCTCTGTCCCTGCCGCATCTGCTCTCAGGATGAGGCTTTTCATTCTAGGATGAGGGAGATGTCTTCCTTTTTTAAAGAAAGGGGCTTCCCTTACTCCACTATCAACTCTGCTCTTAAACGCATCTCCCTCATTTCACGTACATCTGCTCTCACTCCATCCTCCCGCCACCCCACTAGGAATAGGGTTCCCCTCGTCCTCACCTACCACCCCACCAGCCTCCGGGTCCAACATATTATTCTCCGTAACTTCCGCCACCTCCAACGGGATCCCACCACTAAGCACATCTTTCCTTCCCCCCCCTCTGCATTCCGCAGGGATCGCTCCCTACGTGACTCCCTTGTCCATTCGTCCCCCCCATCCCTCCCCACTGATCTCCCTCCTGGCACTTATCCGTGTAAGTGGAACAAGTGCTACACATGCCCTTACACTTCCTCCCTTACCACCATTCAGGGCCCCAAACAGTCCTTCCAGGTGAGGCAACACTTCACCTGTGAGTCGGCTGGGGTGATATACTGCGTCCGGTGCTCCCGATGTGGCCTTTTATATATTGGTGAGACCCGACGCAGACTGGGAGACCGCTTTGCTGAACACCTACGCTCTGTCCGCCAGAGAAAGCAGGATCTCCCAGTGGCCACACATTTTAATTCCACATCCCATTCCCATTCTGACATGTCTATCCACGGCCTCCTCTACTGTAAAGATGAAGCCACACTCTGGTTGGAGGAACAACACCTTATATTCCGTCTGGGTAGCCTCCAACCGGATGGCATGAACATCGACTTTTCTAACTTCCGCTAAGGCCCCACCTCCCCCTCGTACCCCATCTGTTACTTATTTTTATACACACATTCTTTCTCTCACTCTCCTTTTTCTCCCTCTGTCCCTCTGACAATACCCCTTGCCCATCCTCTGGGTCCCCCCCCACCCCCCGTCTTTCTTCCCGGACCTCCTGTCCCATGATCCTCTCGTATCCCTTTTGCCAATCACCTGTCCAGCTCTTGGCTCTATCCCTCCCCCTCCTGTCTTCTCCTATCATTTTGGATCTCCCCCTCCCCCTCCAACTTTCAAATCCCTTACTAACTCTTCCTTCAGTTAGTCCTGATGAAGGGTCTCGGCCTGAAACGTCGACTGCACCTCTTCCTAGAGATGCTGCTTGGCCTGCTGCGTTCACCAGCAACTTTTTTGTGTGTTGCTAACATTTAGCCTTCCATTAAAACAGGGGCTCCCAACTTTTTATGCCATGGATCAGTATCATTGAGCAAGAGCTCCATGGACCCCAGATTGAGCATCCCGCTTTAAATCATTTGCAGCCAAATCTGCGAAATCTTCCTTAGCTAGTTTGTGACGTGCTACTTTATGACGTTTGTTTACTAACTAACTAAAAGTAATGACAGACAGTGGAGGTCACGTCGACGGCCTTTCAATCCAAAGGCGTGTGATGGTCTTAATCGTTTCAGTGAAGTGAATTTACTGGTGTTGGATGGACCTAGGTGAAAATTCCCTCGCCTGGGTCAAGATAGCTTCTTGATCTTTCTTTGACCAAATGCTCCCTGTGCTGAAAACTCGTTAAGGTGCTCATCCAAGTCAAAGGACGGGACTGCAGAATTGCTTGCTAAGTGCGCGCCTTTTTTTTAAACTGCAACTTCAATCAATACGACACAAAATTCCTTCCATCCCCTTTCCCACAGAATTGCTTCGCGAACTGGTTTTGGCCAACGGCACTGACTTGAATCCCGAGAATTTTGTAACTCGGGATTATCGGATATTTCTAAGAATAAAGTCCTGACAAATCACAGTATTCTGTCGATCAATGGTCCACAGACTTTTGTTGACATTGCTCTGAAACTGGTGTATGACAATGGAGCAACGAAACCTACCACCAGGCAAATTAACTACTGGTATGTGTAAATGAGAACGTTATATTCATAGCAGTTAGTTTTTTTTACTGGGTTTATCGCTGTATATCCGTTTGTACATAATTAGTTGTACTATACTTCAAGTCAGCTGAAGAATTTGATGAAACCATACTCAATATAGAACGCCGAAAAAAAGCTAACAGACAGGCCTATGCTTGGTGCTTCTACCTCTGAAGCGGGCAATTGGCGATTTGAAACAACATATACTTAGGTTCTGGTATGTGACAAAAGCGTCACCAGCTTCAGCTGATTGTTATAATTGAAGGCCGGTGTCTTACAAATGTTATAGTAATTTGAGTATGAATAATGCACTGGAAATTTTGCATACGGCAGAAGTGCTTAGCACAATCAGGTTCAATTCCCGCCGCTGCCCGTTCCAATTTCCTCTCGCAGTCCAAAGACGTACCAGTTGGCAGGTTAATTGGTCATTATAAATTGTCATGTAATCAGGCTAGGATTAAATCGGGAGACTGCGAGGCGGCGTGGCTCGAAGGGCATATTCCACGCTGGATCTCAATGAAATTAAAATTAAAAATAATAAACTAGCCATGTAATGTAGATAGTATTAATTACACATTTCACCTTGAAATTTGTTTTTCAGAGCCTCCGACCATAACAGTGGGCAACTTCGTAAGTGTGATTATTACGCTATATAAATACCAGTGTTGCTTGGTGTGTAGCTGCATGTTGCGAATGCGAGTGTGTATGAGTATCGTGCGCTGAATTAGCAGAGTAACCGAAGTTATTATACTCACTTCTCAAGTGGAAGGTGGGTGCCTCATCAGGTGCACATTGATCATTCATGCTCTAATTTTTCAGCTTCAAATCTTATGCGTCGTTCACGCCAATTGCTCCCCGTGTTTTTGAGCTTACTTTTGTAGCACTGGAGCCTGCATACCCGCGATTTTGTCCTCATACAGAATGGTGGGAAGTATATAGCTTATTGAGACTTGGGAAGAAACTTCAATAAAACTAAATAAAAAATATTTGTCTGCGTTTGCCATTTTCTGAGACCAGACTGCCAACAGTCTGGCAGAGGTATTCTGGACAATCAATTAAATGAAGATAGAAGCTGGTCTTAATATTTTTTTCTTTTTAAAAATACCCCTTTCCTCCCAATTATTCAAACCATGTACTCATCCTGCTGGGCAATTTACTGTATGAAGTAATAGGGCACACTTTTATCCTGATCTCTCTGGGAAGGAATTCTGTGTGTAGGTGGAGGTCTAGCTTAGCCCCTACCGTCACAAACTTTGTCCCTGGTATTTAACTTGTGGAGCAGGTGGCCGTATCTTCTCTGGCCTGTCCTCCTGATCAAAGATTGTCCAGTTTTCCTTGGAGGGTCAGTTGCCAGGCTGTGGTGGGCGATGTTTCTGGTCAGCCAAGAGGGGCAGCATTGAGAGGTGAGGCTGTCATGAGACTGTAGTGTTGTGTGTTCCAGTGTGGGCTGCAGGGTTTGGGCTTGTGCAGATGTAATTTTAAGGCCCCTTGTCTGTTTATAGGCAGCCAGTGGGTAGTCTTCCTATGAAAATAAGGATGCCACTTCAATTGCATTGATTTCTGTGAATCCGAGATGATCCTGGT
Organism: Mobula birostris; assembly: GCF_030028105.1. Classification (NCBI taxonomy): domain Eukaryota; kingdom Metazoa; phylum Chordata; class Chondrichthyes; order Myliobatiformes; family Myliobatidae; genus Mobula; species Mobula birostris. The sequence continues at coordinate 1,102,411 of NW_027274035.1, read as the reverse complement.
AACTTTAAGATAAATAACTATCATGTGAATGTGGATGGTTCCTAAGGCAGGTGGATAAGCATTTCTCAGTTGTTCAGTAGTCTAAAGCAACTGAAAATGGGGTTTGTTAGTGCTGCTAGCCTAGTCCTGAGGAATAAGGGTCTCAGCCCAAAATGTTGACTGTTTACTCTTTTCCATAGATGCTGCCTGACCTTCTGAGTCCCAACAGTGTTTTGTTTGTCTTGCTTTAGATTTCCAGCATCTGTAGACTTTCTGGTGTGGATGGTATCTGTCAGTTTCTACTTGAAGTTTGATCTTATCTTGGTTCTGAAGTTGCTGCTAAATTGACATGAGCTTGAAAGGGATTAAAATATTTGGTGTTGGATCATGGGTGAGTGGCTGGTCACATAACTGGGCATGGTATAGCTCTCTGGCTTTCACAATGTTCAGCTAGCAGGCAGAATGAGACAATCTTGGCAGCACTTGGCAAAACCTTTATTTTCCTAGGTAGCTTTCAGGAGGATCTAGATCTTTTTTCAATGTCCTGAAGTCTGGACATCCATGACCAAATTGTTAGCACATATGAAGAACCATGAATTTGTGGGAAGATAGTCACTGGTATTTGATGAAAAGAGCAATTGCCACAATTAATCAGTGTGAATAGAAACATAGAAAACCTACAACACAATACAGGCCTTTCAGCCCACAAAGTTGTGCTGAACATGTCGTTACTTTAGAACTACCCAGGCTTACCCATAACCCCCTATTTTTCTAAGCTCTATGTACTTATCCAGGAGTCTCTTAAAAGACCCTATCATTTCCGCCTCCATCACCATCGCTGGCAGCCCATTCCACGTACTCACCACTCTCTGTGTTTTTAAAAGAAAAACTTACCCCTGACATCTCCTCTGTATCTACTTCCAAGCACCTTAAAACTATGCCCTCTCGTGTTAGCCATTTCAGCCCTGGGGAAAAAGCCTCTGACTATCCATATGATCAATGCCCTTCATTATCTTGTACACCTCGATCAGGTTACCTCTCATCCTCCACTGCTCCAAGGAGAAAAGGCCGAGATCACAAAATGAACATAGGACTTGAGGCCCCCATCAATCAGGATCGATCATGGCTATCGCATCCTAGCTGTTTAGATACGCAAACCTAGGCAGTACAACATGGAGAGCAAGCTCCCCCTCACCACACATCTGATGAACTCAAAGGAATGACAGAGACCGATACAGTTTGGCACCAGCAGTATTGCAGGAGTTGCCAGTCAGTATTGAACTCAGTGTAGGACTGCCTTTGGAACTCTAGCTGTGGGATTTTCCCTCTGGTTTTACTCCAGAAGCCTTCCCCATGAGTGGGCTAAGCTGCAAGGCAGCAGAGATTTGGGATCACAGTTTTCCTTCTTCTGGATGAGCTGTCGAGCCCCATCTGCCTGAAGTGACTAGTTTTAAGGCACCACTAACCCACCTTTGCCCTTTTCCCTGTCAGTAGAAACCGTTCCGCTGGGCTTAGTAGTTAAGCCATACCTGAAGGCCAGGAGCTGGACCATAGGCACTGAATATTGAATTAATTAATTGTAGGTTTCTACATTGCACCAGTTATTGGAGAATCTAAGCAGCAGACTTCTGCATCACATATTTTAGCTATTGGTTAGCTGAAAATCTATCCGAATAAATAGCTTTCCAAAAAAAATTCAGGGCAAAGATTAAAATGCCTAGAATCACACAGCATTCAATAATGGCAAGTCACTAATAACAGAAGTGAGCCAGCACTTTGAAAGTTAAAAAAAAAATAAGGTTAGACAGCAGAGAAATGGACAGCAAACACAAGGAATTCTGCAGATGCTGGAAATTCAAGCAACATACATCAAAGTTGCTGGTGAACGCAGCAGGCCAGGCAGCATCTCTAGGAAGAGGTACAGTCGACGTTTCGGGCCGAGACCCTTCATCAGGACTAACTGAAGGAAGAGTTAGTAAGAGATTTGAAAGTGGGAGGGGAAGAGGGAGATCCAAAATGATAGGAGAAGACAGGAGGGGGAGGGATGGAGCCAAGAGCTGGACAGGTGATTGGCAAAAGGAATATGAGAGGATCATGGGACAGGAGGCCCAGGGAGAAGGAAAAGGGGGAGAGGGGGGAAAACCCAGAGGATGGGCAAGGAGTATAGTCAGAGGGACAGAGGGAGAAAAAGCAGAGAGAGAGAAAGAATGTGTGTATATAAATAAATAACGGATGGGGTACGAGGGGGAGGTGGGGCATTAGCTGAAGTTAGAGAAGTCAATGTTCATGCCATCAGGTTGGAGGCTACCCAGATGGAATATAAGGTGTTGTTCCTCCAACCTGAGTGTGGCTTCATCTTTACAATAGAGGAGGCCATGGATAGACATATCAGAATGGGAATGGGACATGGGATTAAAATGTGTGGCCACTGGGAGAAATGGACAGTCAATGTTTTGTCCTTCATCTGGATTAAAAGAGTAGAGGGGGGAGAACCAGCATAAAGAAGTGAGGGGAAAGGGTGGCTCAAGAGATTTCAAGTGATAGGTGGATTCAAGTTGGGGGGGGTTGATTGGCAGATGGTGTCAGATAGGAAGGGGGAGATGAAGATAGAATAGAGGTGATGAGAAGACAACAAACGGCTGAACTGATGGGATCTGATAATAAAGGAATGTGAAGAGAGATTGTCGTGGAAATACTAACCAGAGTGACTTCGAGTTTCGTTTTAAGAGTATATTAACATGATATCATGGAGAGTCTGCAGCAGTCTGTACCACCACCAGAACTCTGAATTCTAGGTTATACAGAGCTCATATTTATACAGCAAGACAAACAACTTCACATAACTTTGTTTGGCATCCCAAGGTCAGTACAATATCAATCACTTAAAAGACACGTCACTTATTCTCTCAGCACTAGTCTAACAGTCCTCTTTGTTCCCTGTTATCAGGGCTCATAATTTACCCCCAGGTGCATCCTCCCTCCAGGTTCCAGGGGCCTAGTGTCTTATTAATTGGAGTTCCTGATACTGCACTTATCATCCAAGGTTATTCTCGACATGCATCAACAGTCTTAAGCCCAGCTGTTCCAGAATGGTCAAGTATCCCGTCAGACACTAGTTTTAACCATTTCCACCACAGAGATGCTGGACAGATAGGAATGTTGTGGGGAGTAGATAGGGGACCCATATGGAGGAATGTGTCGATGATGGGCAAATGGAGTAGGTGCGGGATGGGGAGAGAAACAGGGTGACGGGACTGCTTAGGGCATTTGGATAGAAGGATGTGTGTGGAAGAATTTGGATAAATTGGAAAGAGAGAGAAAGAGAAGTTAGGGTGTAGTTGACCTGAATTTGGAGAATCCAATGCTGTTGACTACACAGGAGAAATATGAGGTGCTCTTCATTTAGTCTGCGTTTGACCTCACTTCGTCAGCAGCGGGGGCTGAGGGCAGACAGGTTGGTGTGGGTATGGGAATTAAAAATGATTGGCAACTTGTAGATCCACTTGGCCACTGTGGCAGTACCTGGCAGCTCAATGACAAGGTTGCCTAGTCTGCACACACACAGAGGAGGCCACACTGAGAGCACTGAATGCAATGAGTTTGAAGGAGGTGCATGTGTCTTGTCTCACCTGGAATGGGCTGTTTAGGCCCCTAGATAGGGGTGAGGTTGCAGGTGTAGGAACAGGTGTTACACCTCTTATGGTCGCAGGGTTAAGTACCTAAGAAAGGAGAGGGATGGGTAAACCAGGAAGCCATAAAGGCAGATGACTGTACAGAAAGCAGAGAGGGTTTTGGGGGGTGGTAGGGGGATGATATGACTGGCAATGGAATATCAATTTGATTCTTGCATTGGCTGGTGGGTGAACAATAATGACCAAGGGAACTCTATTCGGGGGTGAGGTGCAGCATAAGTGTAGGAAACGTAAGGCACTCTGGGGAGAATCAGCATTGATTCATGAAAGGAGACATATATTTGATTGATGTGCTGGAGTCCCTGGAGGATGTGACAAATAGAATAGATAACAGGGTTGTGGTGTGTGGGTTTTGGAAGGTTATCAATAAAGTTGCATGCGAGGGGGATTGTATAGAAATTTAGACACACATGTTAGGGGTCATGAGAGCAGGATGGCAGTGCTCTTTCTTGAGCTGACGGGTTGTAAGGGTTGTAACAAATAGGGTGCATAGAGACCAGTGCTTTAGGGACCAGCTATTCATAATATATGTCAGCAATTTAGTTGAGTGGGTGACAGTTGATGACCACATGTTATAGTTTTAAGTTCACTGGTGATACAAACTTGTTGGGATTGTGCATCAAAGAGAGGATGTAAAGAGACTTCTAAGGAACATACAATAAACGAACGTGTGGGTGAGAACATGGCAGATAGCAATACTGTATAATGCAAAAAATATGGGGTCATCTCACATATTTCTGATGAGCTCATCTGTTTGGTGTATAAAGCAGATAATTAATTTTTTAAAAAATAGTGAATGATTGAGCAACTTTGATGTTCCTAGGGACCAGTGTGTCCTTGTACATAAGTCACTCAAGGCTAACATGCAGGTACAGCAAGCAATTCAGTAGAAAGCTGTGACCTTTATTGCAAGGAGTTTTGAGTGCATGAGTAATGATGTCTTGCTGCATTTGTGTGGGTCCTTGATGAGATTGCACTTAAAGTATTGTGTGTACAAGTCTGATTTCCTCACCTTAGAGGAAATGTAGTGAAGGTTTACTGGAACAACAAATAATCTGCTGGAGGAACTCAGCTAATCAAATGGCATCTGTTGGGGTTGGTGGGGGGGAAGGAATTGTCAATGTTGCAACTCTGGCTATGATTTACTGGACAGATTACAAAGATAGTAGGTTTAATGATTGAAGAGAGTTTTAATAGTTCAGGCTTGTGTTTCATAGAGTTTAGAAGAAAATGATTTTGTTGAAATTTACAGAAGTCTTAGAGTTGAACAGGCTGGAATTGTTTCATTTGGCTGAGTGATAGAACATTTTAAGAATAAGAAGTAAGTTGTTTAGGAAAGAGTTGAGGAGAAATTTCTCATGTGGCTGTCCCTTTAAATAACAAAATTGCAGGATAAACCACAATTAAAACCTAATTGGTTTGTTAGTGGCGACTAACACTTGAGCTACAATGACAGCAAATCTCAAACAAAGGCTCCAGTTTGGATTGCACAGCAATTAGCATCAATGGCTGTGCATTACATGCCAAAATTAGACCACTCATACAAGCAAGTTTCTCCATGAAGTGTGTTGTCAAATTTCTGGAATAATGGAAAACAGCACAATAATTACATTAAACTCTTGGTGGGAGGGGTAGTTTTCAGTTGCAAAAACTGTGTGTGTGTGTGTGTGTGTATCTCTACCAAATTCCTTGTGTGTGTTGCTCAGTCACCTTCTTCTGGTGTCTCTCCTTCACTTTCTTCTATGGTCCACTGTCTTTTTCTATCAGATTCCTCCTTCAGCCCTTTACCTCAACCACCTATCACCCCTAGCTCCCTATACCTCAGACCCTTCCCCACTCATCCATCTTCCTCCTCACCTGGTTTCTCCTATCACCTGCTGGGTCGTACTCCTTCCTGTCCACCCACCTTATTCAGGCTTCTTCCCTTTTCCTTTCCATTCCCAATAAAGGGTGTCGGCCCAGATGTCGACTGTGTATTCCCCTCCATAGATGTTGCCTGACCTGCTGAGTTCCCTCAGCACTTAGTGTGTTCTGCTATTGTAGACTGACCTAATTGTTACCAGTATTAGTGTTTTTTTGAGTATACCTGATTTATTTTGTAACTTAATTTTAAATTCCCCACGCTCCAGGGTGGGATTCAAAGGTGAATTATATAGAAATTTGGTTGTTAGTCAAGTAATTTGACAATGACACTACTGTGCCTCTTTGAAACTTTACAATATTTCAGTTTCTTCTTAATCTCACATGAGAATTCTTCAACCTGATTGATAACTTCATTATAAGTCCTCTATTGAAAAACTAAGTATTAATAGTGGAAAATAAATAAATATTTACATAATAGAATTTACTATTTTTTTCTTTCCTGATTTTTATTATTATCACTTCTAGGAAAACTACTTGGTGGCAGATGATTTACTGGTAGATTATTTCAACGTATTCCTCAGTCTGCTGGTAAGTGTCAGGACGTGTAGAGGAGGCTTAACCCAAAAGCAAAGTTCAAAGTAAATTTATTATCAAAGCACATGCATGTCACCATATTCAACCCTGAGATTTATTTTCGTACAGACATACTCAGTAAAGCCAAGAACCATAATTGAAAAACCACACTCAACAGGACAGACAAACAACCACTGCAAAAGACACCAAATTGTACAAATACAAAAGAAAAAAAAGATAGTCCTTGAAAGTGAGTGCATAGGTTATCAAATCATAGTGTATTGTGGGCACTATAGAGAGCGTTCAGAGAAGATTTACAGGGATATTGCCTGGATTGGAGGGCGTACCTTATGAGAATAGGTTGAGTGTACTTGGCCTTTTCTCCTTGGAATGACAGAGGATGAGAGGTGACCTGATAAGATGATGAGGGGCATCGATCATGTGGATAGACAGAGGCTTTTCCCCAGGGCTGAAATAGCTAACATGAGGGGGCATAGTTAAGATGCTTGGAAATAGGTACCGAGGGGATGTCAGGGGTAAGTTTTCACACAGAGTGATGGATGTGTGGAAGGCACTGCTGGCGGTGATGGTGGAAGCAGATACAAGAGGGTCTTTTAAGAGCCTCTTAGATAGGTATGTGGAGCTTAGAAAAATAGAGGACTATGCGCTATTGAATTTCTAGGCCATCTCTAGAGTAGGTTACATGGTCGGCACAACATTGTGGGCCGAAGGGCCTGTAACGTTCTGTAAATTTCTATGTATTTACCTCTATGCTGCATTGGTTGCATTTACATGGAGTAAATCTGGCACTCTGACATATTTGGAGAATTGAATCTGTCAGATTGTTGTGTTGCTGATTCTGCATTCCAATGGGGTTTTCAAACCTGCAAATGAGGAAAAGGTGGAAGTAAGTTTTAAATTAAATCTTTTTGCTTTAATGTAAGGTTTTAAATTATTTGTTATTTTGGACATTTAACTTCACTTCAAATGTAATTGTTTTTTAAATGTTACTGAATGTCAGAGATATTTTAAAAACTTAACATCTGTGACAGTTTTGACAGGTGACAATCCCACCATTCTGTTTTGGTTGTGGATCCTCTGTACAACCCAGCATTGCTGATTAGTCCGGTCCTCAGTTGTGGGCTTAAGTGTGGAGGTCCAGCAAGTAAAGCCCAGACTACCTAAATCAAGTCAATGCGAGCAATGTGGGAATAAGGGAGGATCTGGCCAAAGTTGATTGGTAGGGGACATCAGCAGGGATGACGGCAGATCAGGAATGGCTGGAATTTCTGGGAGCAATTTGGAAAATGCAGAGGTGTTCTAATGGCAGGATGATGCAATCGTGGCTGACAAGGGAATTCAAAGCCAACATAAAAACCAAAGAGAGGGCATATAATAGAGCAAAAATTAGTAGGAAATTAGAGGATTGTGAATCTTTTAAAAACCAACAGAAGGCAAATAAAAAAGGTCATAAAGAGGAAAAAGGTGGAATACAAAGGTAAGCTAGCCAATATTATTAAATAGGATACCAGTGGTCTCTTCAGATTTATAAAGAGTAAAAGAGAGGCAAAAGTAGATACCGTACCACTGGAAATGATGCAGAAGAGGTAGTAATGGGGGAGAAGGAAATGGTGGACAAACTGAATAAGTATTTTTCATCAGTCTTCACTGTGAAAAACACAAGCAGTATGGTGGAAGTTTGAGAGTGCCGGGGGCAGAAGGAGTGAAGTTGCCATTACTAAGGAGAAGGTGCTTAGGAAACTGAAAGGTCTGAAAGTAGATCAATCACCTAGATCAGATAGTCTACACCCTAGGTTTCTGACCTCAGTGGATGGAGTTGATTGTTAAGGATGTGGTTTCGGAATACTTGGTAGCACATGATAAAATAGGTTGAAGTCAACGTTGTTTCCTTAAGGGAAAATCTTGCCTGACAAATCTGTTGGAATTCTTTGAAGAAATAACAAGTAGGATAGACAAAGGAGAATCGGTGGATGTTGTGTACTTGGATTTTCAAAAATCCTTTGATAAGATGCTGCACATGAAATTGCTTTACAAGTTTAAAAACCCATGGTATACAGGAAAGATACCAGTATGGATTAGCAGGAAGTAAGAAGTGGGAATAAAGGGAGCCTTTTCTGGTTGGCTACCAGTGTTCCACAGGAGTTTGTATTGGGACCGCCTCTTTTTATGTTGTATGTATGTCAGTGATTTGGATGATGGAGTTAATGGCTTTGTGTCTAAATTTGTGGACGATACAAAGATAGGTGGCAGGGCAGGTAGTGTTGAGAAAGCAGGGAGGCTGCAGAAGGACTTAGAGAGATTAGGAGAATGGGCAAAGAAGTGGCAGATGGGGCTGAGAGGGAAATGGATCCCCCATGATGAAATATTGGAGAAGACTCAATGGGCCAAATGGCCTAATTCTGCGGCTATATCTAATGGCCTTATGTCATGGATGGATGATTCTTGGTAACGTACCTACTCCAATATGACCTGGCCCAATGCACCCTGCTGGGGTGGCATGGTTGTGTAGCAGTTAACACAGTTGCTTTATAGTGACAGAGATCACTGATTAAAGTTTGATTCCAGCCTCTAATTGTACGGAACTTGTATGTTTTCCCCATGACTGTGTGGGTTTCCTCCAGGTGCTCTGGTTTCCTCCCACATTCCAAAGACATTCTGTTAGGGTTGGAGTTGTTGGCGCTGGAAGTGTGACTACTTTTGCAAGTAGCCACCAGCATAAATCTTGCTGATTTGGTTTGATGAAATGTCATATTTTACTATGTTTCACTGTACATGTGATAAGTAAGCTCATTTTTCATAGCAGAGAAATGCGCTGTTCATCACCTATGATGATGCTGATGCATACGTATTATTTCTTGTTTGAAATAAACACTTAGAAAAGCTGGAGGTGGTGCTATATCCAGTATGTCCAGCAACAATTTTAGATTTATTGACCAAACTGACTGAAGGAAATAGTTGCTAGGCTAGTTATGTTGTGTACTAGAGTGAGAACACTAACATGAAGTGGAAAGCCTCTAAGGCATCATCCTCACCAATGACCTATTCAGATGTAAGTATCTGTGCCAATTTGGGAAGATTCTGTGCTATTCTTATGGAGGAATTCTTGAGTTCAGTGTGGAAACTTTCACCTAGAACAATCGCTGTGATAAGCAGGATGGATTTAGACCTGAAGCAGCATCCTGTAAACAGAGTTAAGTAATTCACAACCAACACCACACGTCAAGCTTCTGTTGTCCTAACAGATCTCATGGTGATTTTTGGTGGAACATTAATTAACAAACAGGAGCATTGGACTTCCTTAACATTCTTTAGCCGTTGAGCACAGATCCTAGCATTTTTTGTAAAAAAAAACACTGAACTTTGATTAATAAAAATCAGGAAAAATTAAAATTCTTCAATGGGTGAAGTTAATATCAATTCAATATGTTTATAAGTTCATCACCTTAGGATCATAAGACATAAGAGTAGATTTGGGCCATTCGACCTGTTGAGTCTTCTCCCCATTCCGTCATGGCTGATTTATTATCCCTCTCAACCCTATTCTCCTGCCTTCTCCCTGTAAACTTTGACACCCTTAATCCAGAATTTATCAACTTCTGCTTTAAATATACCCAATGACTTAACTTCCACAGATGTCTGTGGCAATGAATTCCACAGATTCACCACCCTCTGGCTAAAAATTTTCCTCCTCATCTCTGACAGAGGGTAGTGGCGGAAGGGTGCTATTCGGATCCGAGGAATATTACCAGCAATGTTTCTTAAGGATCAGTGCTGGGATCTCAGCTGATTTGTCAAAAATATGGGTGGGCTGATTAGTAAATGTAGAATAAAGTGAATGACTGTAGTAGGTGAAAGCATGTAACCATTAAGTGGTCAGTTAAACTGCTTTGCTCTTGTAATATATTGCTAATGTTAAGTCAGGATGATGTGCCAGAATTTTCAAATAGGAATGGCGGGCCCTGATTTAAGCAGAAAGCAAAAGCCAGTTGTCAGATTTGGAGAATTCATTACAGTCTTGCAGGCTGCAATGATTTCAGACTAGAAATGAGATGTTACTCTTGCACTCCCACATTGGACCTCATTGTAACAATGAAAGATGGGAGTGTGTGAGATGTTAAATTGAAAAGTCAGGGTCACTTTGGCAAAATGATTGCAGGAGCTCCGGAAAGCAATCACCCAGTCCATTGTAGAGGGGGCCACACTCTAAGAAGAATGGGTTTGTGCTGGACAGAGTGCAGAGGATATTCATCATGACATAGCCCGAGTTGGAGGATTTTATTTATGGGGAGAGATTGAATGCACTGGGCTTGTTTTCCTTAGTAATCAAATATATTTTCCCATGGTAGGATTACCAAAAACAAGAAAGCACAATTTTGAAGTGAATGACAGGAGTTTTAAAAGGGATCTGAGGGGTAGGTTTTTAACGCCGAAAGTGTAGAGGAGATGGTGGAATCAGTTAATTCAGATATTCTCTTTGATGAACCTACCTCTGCTGCTTAGACTAACTTGCTCTCTTTCTTGGTTTTGATGAATGGTCGTCAACCTGAACATTTAACAGTTTCTCCTTCCACAGATGCTGCCTGACCCTTCCAGTATTTTCTGTTTTTATTTCAGACTTCCAGCATCAAAATAGTTTTTGTTGTTTTACTTTTAATCAACTTCGAGCTGATAGGGAAAATTCTATTCAAGTTCTCAAGTGCCACATCTGAAACAAAGGAAGTCCAAACCCCTTCCCTTGACTTCTAATGGCAAGGCATAGAAAGCTACAGGATGAATGTTGGAAAAAAGATTGGTGTAGATGGTTAGTTGGTGATAGGGATGTACAAAGTAGACCAAGGGGCATTTTCTATGACAACACCATACCTCTGTCCTGCGAGTCCTCGTTTATCCCTAGTCCAGGTCAGCTCAATCAAATGCCAGGATCTCAAGACCCACAGCAGTTGATGGCCACCTTTCAAGCCCTTCAGCAGATTCCACTGTTAAAAATCACCTTGAAAGATATGGCAATGCAGAGTCAGTAAGAAAATGCACAATACTTCATTTTGTTAAAAGATTAACAGCAAGACTGTTTTAAAATATAGCAGGTCTCCTCCTGACAATCTAGGCTTTGAAAATGCTATCCTATACCATTCCATTTGCTATGTTGTCTCTCATTCTAGATTCACTGTACATGTTTTCCTATTGCTTTTCCTGTTGTAAAAATTTCATAGTCTTGGAAATCAAGAATAGATTGTTATTGCTACAATTCTTTTGTTTGCAGATAAAACTGGTACGTTGTAACCACAATTAAAAATATATAAATTAATGAAAATAATAATTGACATGTTTTCTCTGTGGTTTTGATTCTTCATTGTGTGGATATTAGTTACTCGGATATTCTTGGATCAGTTAATTTAGACTTAATCATTTTGCGCAAGGAATATAAGTAAATGCGTAGTAGGTATGTTAAAAGTGTTTAAGAAAGTGTGAAAACTTCCCGGTGACCAAACGTTTTAATTCTGATTCCCGTTCCAACATGTTGATCTATAGCCTCCTCTTGTGCCAAGAAGAGGCCACCTTCAGGGTGGGGGAGCAACATCTTGTATTGTGTCTGGGTACCCTCCAACCCAATAGTATGAATTTCAATTTCTCCTCCTGATAAACAAATTCTACCCCTGCCTCCTCTTTTCCCGGCTCTGACCTTTCACTTCTCAGCTGCTTAATTCCCCCACCCCCCGCCCCCCGGGTCCCTCTTCCTTTTCTTTCTCCTATGGTCCACTTTCCTCTCCTATCAGATTTTTCCTTCTCCAGCTTTGACCTTTCCCACCACCTGGCTTGACCTATCACCTTCCAGCCAGCCTCCTTCCCCTCTTCATACCTTTTTATTCTGCTGTCTTCCCCCTTCCTTCTCAGCCCTGAAGAAGGGTCTTAGCCCAAAACATCAACTGTTCATTTCCGTAGATGCTGTCTGACCTGTTGAATTCCTCCAACATTTTGTGTGTTGCTTTGGACTTCCAGCATCTTCAGATTTTCTTGTGTTTGTGAAGGCTAGATCATCTGCATCTTCACAGCCGCTTCTTCCCCCATCCTCATCATTGCTTCTTACTAATCTTGCACCTCCTCCATATTCTGAACCACTCCTCCTATCCTTCATTTCTTTAAACAAAAATTCATCATCCTGTGACTTGTATGTGCAAAACCCAGTGGATGGTTTCCAAAAATCTGTCATCAACTCAGCTCTAAATGTTGACCCCTCCTGAGATTTCTATTCAAAATTTTTGCCATCTGAGCATCACCGGTGAAGGCAACACATATTGCCCATCCCATTTGCCCTTGAGAAGGTAATGGTGAACTGGCACATTGAAATGCTGCTTGTCACATTTCTTAATTCTCATGACACTGTTGAAAGAATGAGTTCCAGGATTTAGGCCCCGCACTAATGAAAGAATGGAGATGTATTCCCAAGGCACCATGGTAGTGTAGCAGTTAACGTGACGCTATTATAGCTCGGAGCTTTGGAGCTCGAAGTTTAATCCCAGCGTCTTCTGTAAGGGGTTTGTACATCCTCTCTGTAAATGCATGGGTTTCCTCTGGTTGTTCAATTTTCCACCCACAGGCTAAAGATGTACTCGTTGGTAGGTTAATTGATCATTTTAAATTGTCCTGTGATTACGTTGCTGGGTGATGTGGCTCATTGGGCCAGAGGGGCCAATCCCACACTGTATCTCTACATAACTAACTAACTAACCCGGGGTAATGTTTGATCCACATACATAACTAACTAACTCGGGGTAGTGTTTGATCTACATACATAACTAACTAACTCGGGGGAGTGTTTGGTCTACATAACTAACTATCTAACTCAGGGTAGTGTTTGATCCAGAGAAATCTGCAGCTGATGATGACCCCATGCATGCATGCTCCTTCCTTGGGTTTTGGACACACTGTCGGTCTGTGATTAACTGTAGTACGTTTCGTGGATAGTTACAGGCACTGCCTCCTATGCTACAATGAAGGAGGAAAAGAATAAATAATGACCATTCAATATTTTTGTTTTCTAGATGATTTTATAAGTTCTCCTTTAGCAGGAATTTCATTATTTCCCCTCCCATAAGTGCAAGCTTAACAGAATGTGTTTTAATTAACTTTTAAAATCCTTTTGCCAGTATTGTGATTATTGGTTTCTTTGGTCAACACACTAAAGACCTGTTAACTGTTTCCTGAATTCTCTTTAAATGTTCAGAAGCAATAACCTTAATGCACGCAGAGTAGATTCTGGTTCTTTATATTCACAAAAGCCAAATGCTTGCAACTTTCCTGTAACTCCTTGAAGACCGTTCCAACTTAAATCCAATCCAAATTTTTCAAGTAACTGCCTGATTAACATATCAGAAGCTTTTTCAGATATGTTGCGTATAAAAACTGTTGTAGTCTGATTACTGCTTTCATCACTTTCACGACTCCTCTGAGCAGCATCGTCTGTCTTTGGTCCAATATGCTTTCCAACCAGAGGCCCTGAGCTTGACACCAATTCCTATTTGCTGCCTGTTATACAACTGTTTATGGCGTCCAGCATGGAGAGAGTTATGGCATCGTCATTACCTATTTAAATTTATTTTCAGTTGACTCTATTGCAGGGAATGCGACATGGAAATAGTGGATAGGTTTCCAATCAAGTTGTAGTTATCTCAGCCAATCATGCCTCCACAGTGCTGGCCCTCTTGTTTTTGCCACATACAAGCCCATTGTGGCATGTTTGTTGTTGTATTTCATTGTAACAGATGTCATTCCCACAAGGGTTATCTTTTCTCTGGTATAAGTTCTTAGTTGGATATCTGCAGACTTCATTTCAGTATCTTTGAAATGCTGTTCAAACTCATTTGTGGAACGACTGAATCAGCCATGCAGATGTCCAATTCTATTTTAATTAATTTGTTGTTCATTTCTGGTGTAAGCCTTATTGCTTGCCTATTGTTAGCTTCCTCATTGTAAATCTCAAAGCTACTCAGTCCAGTGTCACTCTCATCATTATCACAATTTTCATCAACAGTCTGCGGATTAGTGCTGGATTTGAAACTACAACTTTACTTTTTAGCTTTTTTCTCTTCCCTGTGCAGTCCATTAATTCCTGTCTGCCCTACATGCTCTTTGTATGTGTCCTACATTGTTGCATTTTCTGCATTTTCACTCTTAAACCTGCATTGATCTGGTGTATGTGAGCCCCTGCCATAAAGGTAACACAACGTGATCAGCTCGGTTGGCCTCCATCTAGATGCTGTAATTTTGTTCATGCTCACTTTCATTCCTGACTGCAACTCAATTGCATCTCTGTCTGCAGTTGCCATTGATACAGCTATTTCAACTGCTCTTTTAAATCTAAGTTGTACTTCAGTTAGAAGCCATTTTTTAAATGCTTTCTTATAAGATTCCATACAAACTAAATAATCTCTCAGTGCATCATTAAGCTCATCATTTAACTGACAATGCCCAATCTCTTCAATTCAGCCAATTTCATCAATTTCAGCATGATGAAATGAACTCCCCTCCTTTTTCATTTTGCTTATGAAACCTAAAGTATTCTGGTTCTAAATGTTCCTGCATTACTTTTACTATATTAGCAAAGTTAATTTCAGCTGGTTTGATTGGAGCAGTTAATCTTTGAATCTTTTAACCCTTGGAGGGGGATCATTGCTTGTTGCCGCTTATGTGCAGGAGGGGGGAGCTGGGGGGGTACTTTGGAGTTCTCACGTTTAGCTGTTGTTCATTCTTTGGGGTACTTCTCTGTTTTCGTGGATGTTTTACGAAGAAAAAGCATTTCAGGATGTATATTGTATACATTTCTCTGACAGTAAACTTGACCTTTGAACCAATGCACTTAGCAAAATTAATACTTGTTTCTCATTGGCTATTTCATTTGTTTTAAAATACTGCTTAATTGGTTCAGTATACAAAATCCAGTTATCTTTTATGTAATCAAACACATCAATTTTTTCAATGTAGCCACCGATTTCTGCTCTTTTTTTTAATGATTCTTTTCGCCCAGTACTCATTGTGTATGAACCCGTTAATTCTTAGGTTTTCTGCCTTTCATTTTTAACTTGATTGTCTCTGCACATGCTGCGTTGCATTTTCATTTAAACTCAACTGTTCCTTTTTTTTAAAACTTGAACGTCTTGCTGCATGGGTTTATTTAAAACTTCCTCATCACCACTGTTTTGTTTTGCAACTTCACAACAGAAAAACTAATTGTAGTAAAAAGGCGGGAGTCCAAAAGGATGAGAGTCTTAGTTTTGTGTTTAGTTTAAGTGAGGTGCATACATACCACATGGTAATGTCATGATATATGCAATTCATTTTATATATAACATGTAATTAATTATGAACAAGAATGCTTTGTCAAACAATATATTTACAATATTACTCAAATACTACTGAAATATTAAATACACAGCAGAAATATCTTCCAATATAAATTCAAACTGATCCGTAACCTAGTAATTATGCAGTCAATATAATTACTGTATATGTTTCAAGCATTTTGCCAGTGCTGTCTCTGATCTTGGACCAGATCATCTATTCCATGACATCAAGTTAGTGCTGTAATTACCGGCACTTCCTTTCTTTTGAGGCCAGCAGGTAGCCTGACTGCTGGCAGTGTTTACTGCCTATCATGCCACCAGCCTCTCAGACTGCTTGCCTGTTCCACCCCCTCTATCTTACCCTTGCTGGGCTTTTGGGAGAGTTGACCAGCTTTTGTGCTGGTGGGGACCTCTGCTGACAATGATCTCAGCTGTGCTTAAAAAATTTTAGTCTTTCTAGCTCATATTGAACACGATAACTGGGTGTTGTAACTGCATTTACTTTTTAGATGCAGCTCCAGCAATCAGAGTTCAACCTATGATTTCTAAAATGGTTTCCTCCCACATGCCAATTTATGTAGATTTGAAGGTTGATTAGCCATCCCTAGTGTGCATGTGAGTGTCAGAATCCTGAGGGATTTGATGTGAATGTGGGAGAACAAAATGTAGTTAGTGTAAAATAGCAAACAGATATTTTTTGGTGACACAGACTCACTGGGCATGAGTCCGTTTCTTTGTTGTTTGACTCCAGTTCAGCAGAATGTAACTGAACTAACCTGGCTGAGCTTAGAAAGTCAGCTCACACTGGGTAATGAGGTTCTTGCAGTTGTTGAGGTCACTTAAGTATCTGATTAGAACATAGAAATCTACAGCACTTTACAGGCCCTTTGGCCCACAATGTTGTACCGATCATGCAACCTACTCTAGAAACTGCCTAGAATTTCCCTAGCACATAGCCCTCTATTTTTCTAAGCTCCGTGAACCTATCTAAGTTTGTCTTATAGGACCCTATTGTATCCTGGAGATTGCTGGAGGAATACTCAGTTCAGGTCTGCAAGCTGCCAAGGGAACTGGGGCATAGTTGCTGAGGCTAATGAGACTGCTACCGAGGAGGATGTGGGAGATGCTGATGCTGGGAGTGGGACTGTCTTGGCAGAAAGCTGCTGAGTAGCAGCAGCAAGAGCAGTAATGGCTGCCACCTGATTTCTGGCTGTCTCTGGTGAGTTGTTGAACTGTTGCTGCAAATCCTAACAAATCTGTTCTTTCTGCTTGGACTGTGTTTGCCACTCTGAAAGCAGTTGTTCCACTGTGAGACTGTACTGTCAATCCAGTCTTTACTGACTCCAACTTCACCTCCATCTTACCGATGAACTTCGGTTTGGACTGGGCTTGCCACTCTGAGAGTAGCTGTCACACTGCACGAGCTACTTGTGCTCACCCAGCCTCCACTGACTTTAACTCCTCTCCTACTTGACAAATGAATGTCAGGGCTATGGTTACCTGTTCTCTCTCCACTGCGTCCATTTTGATGGTCGAATCTTGCTGCCACAGTGTACAGTGATGTCCCAAGTGCAGAGGGAGAGGCACTGAAGCAGATTGAACAGTTCGCTGATTTTTTTTTGTAGAACTGTGTAGAAGAAAAGGAAAATAGTAAATGTTAGGCCAACAGGGCCGTTAGCTGAAACTTTCAAACTAAAACCAGCGGCAACACTGCAGCTCAGAAGCAGTAACAATATTCTAAATTAAATCCTCCCCTTTACAATGTCAATCTTGCGCTCAGTTTGCACTTTCCCAGAATGAGGACTAAGGTAAACAGGGAGCATTGCTGTCATTGCGCTTCAGTCAAGACATGAAAAGACTGAAACAAATGGAAGGGAGTTAAGTACAATCACAAGGACCTGTAATTGTCTGGAACATGCATACTCATGAGTGTGATTGCCGAGCCCTTTCAGTTGTTTGCCTGCGAGGCACTCAGACTGCACAGCAGAGTCTGTCCTTGTGACAACTGCAACTTCCATATGTAGTCATAACCTGATTTCATGACACTCAATTTCTCAGTCAGTGGATTTCTTCAATCCAGATTCAAAAAAAAGCACACAACGCTAAAAAAAAGAACATCCATTTCCCAGTGCCCTAGAACTTTTTTAAGTGCTGCAGGACACTATTGAAAAATTGAATCCAAAAGCATAATATTGCAGTTGCTGGAAATCTAACATTAGGATAATAAGATGCTAGAAATACTCAGTAGGCAAACAGCAATGTTGGAGGGAGAAATTGAAGTAATGCTTCAGGCCGATTCATAGGAATATGTTGGAAATTATGCTGCTTTAAATACTATATTTTGTCTGTATTATTATGGTTAAGATTCCTGGATCTATTCCAAAATCAATTGAAGTCAAATTATTCATTCAAGCAGTTATAGTTGTTATCCCCGTATATAATTATTTTTAATGTATGAGGTTGTCAACCACCAACTTTCTTTCTTGCTGACGGATCCCTCCTACCTTTGCCACTTAAGTAATAATTAACCCAAGGCTGACATAATTACTGTAACTTATCTCTTGGTATGTCATTTTTTGACGTAAAATATGTTGTTTGTTCTTGCACATTTGATCAGCATTCAATTTGAACCTAGTCCATTGCTCCATGACACAAATAAGCTAGGCAGTTAATACTTTATTCCTCTATAGATGTTATGTGTTGGACTTCATAATAGGGCAGCACAAAGAGTCAGAAAGAAGGATGAATTGTTGCATCATTCTAAGTATTTCTTCATCTTTATCTGGATACATTTTTCATGGGTTCATCACATGGCACTTTAATCTTATAGCACAGTCAAAAGATATTTTCCCCTTCTCCAATATTTTTCCAAATTAAAAACTGTTTTCAAAGAAGATGAAACAATGCATACTTATTTCTTATGCTCAGATGATATTTTCCTTGCTAGTGAAATATTCTTTATGGAGATTCCTAATCAATGTAACCGTGTTAGCAAAGTGTATGGCTGAGATTAGAATTCCAGACATCCCATCTCTCCTGGAAGTTCCTGGAGTCTCCTGCATATTGATAGCGGCTCCCTGACACCCAGAAATTATATACAATATCCTGGAAATTGATTTTTTTTTGAGAGGGAGAGGAAGAGCGAGCATCCTGATTGGTCTCTCTTTGTGCTAAGTAGACCTATCAGTTTTCTCTGTGGGCGGGCTTTACAGTCGACCTCAAAAATAATGACAATGTTGCTCGCTGCACTGTTTGCTATCTGCACTGTCTGCACTGTTGCATTGTTTGCAACAGTGACATTTCTATTACCCATGGTGGGTTAAAATGTAAAAGACACATTGAAGTGAGTTTAACAGGTGTCATTCGTTCATTAGCATAGCTAACGTTATTTAAACTAACTGGCTAGCTGCTAAGGAGCTACACAAATGTCCTATGTGATGAGGCCAAACTCCATGTAGACTTGCTTAAAGTTGTAATAGAATAAACATGGTAATATAAGTACATATTTTAATGTCACACTTTCTGCAACTTTGTTTACAGATTTACAGATTAGACAAAATCACTAAACAAAGTATTACATACACCCTTGGGGGTCAACTGGACTGGGGGAGGCAGATATGGGGTTGTGGCGGGGGAAGCAGGGGTGCTACCTCCCTGAAATGAGTTTTTGCAGGGTGGGATGTCTGGAGTTCTGTCTTTGTATATTTAAATATACATTCTCTTTTTATTTCAGAGCTTTCCAAAGCAAATTTGGTATAACAAAGAAAGACAGTTATTTGAAATTATTGACAGCGCCAAGAAAAATCTTTTGAAACAGCTGAAAGGTTTGGTGCAGGCTTACATGCCTATTGACCCGATCTACAATGTGACAGTCAAATCAAAAGAACAATATCCTAAATTTGAACGAAATATCACCGCTCAGCACTGGAAATTTGATGACAAGTTCACTGTGGAGGTTAGTAGATGATTTGCGATATAATTACAGGATAATATTAGCTTTAATTGACACTTGCATCAAAACGTACAATGAAATTTGTCATTTACGTCAATGACGAACAGAGTCCGAGGGTTGTGCAGGGGGCAGTTCGAAAGTGTCAACATACTTCTAGTGCCACATAGCATGCCCACATCTCATTATCATAACCCTAACCATATGTCTTTGGACTATGGGAGGAAACCAGAACACCTGGAGGAAACCCATGCAGTCACGGGGAGAATGTACAAACTCCTTACAGGCTGCAGTGGGAATCAAACCCTAATCAGTGATCACTGACATTACAAAGCAATTGTGCTAACCACTACACTACCAGGCCATCCTTTTGAATATGCCCATCAGAGAGTAAAAATAAGAAAGATGGTGCCTGCGGAAATCTCAATTAGAACAAAATCACTGCAGATGTCCTATGTTCAAAAGAAAACACTTGAATATTTCATGTTTTTCATGTAAATGAATTTTCAGAAACAGGGATCTGAGTATATATATGTATAACTTTCAACTTGCATGGTTGTATATAATGTGTACTGTCATATTTTCTAATTAGTCTGTAGAAAAGAAATTACAGGGTTAAATTTTCATAAAACTTTGAATAGACCATATACGAGAGTATTGTGATTGCTTGTGAGTACTGCCGAGGATGGGGCTGAGCCTAAACAGGAAGAGCAGCTGCAAGAAGTTCAAGAACATATTACTCATTCGTTACAGGATGGAGCTATATTTGGCTTTGCCTCCACAGAAAATTTAATTGCATGAAAATTCATCTGATTATGCTAATTACTCTTGCTTTCATTTCTTTAAAACTACCTCCTTCAGGGATATCATATTGCAGAATTACATATCCCATCATTCAATGATCAATCACCAGATCACTTAAAACACTGAACATGGGATTTATTTATATTTGCCTTCAAAATTCTGATTCATCACATGAGGATGGAAAAGAGTGGATGCAGTTTTTACAGGAGGGTTTTAGGATTCTAACAACACAGTGACATCAGCCACCCATCAGATCCTCATGTCACGAAAGCTTGAGTGTACAGATTTCGGGTTTTGCAATGCAAGAATAACAGACGATAGAGTCATTCATCAGTGAGATTAATCGGTTAGAGTTATCTAGCAATAGCTATAAAGGGCACAGAACAGTGGACCTAGGGCAAAGGGAGTAATACGCACATTTGTTATGATGTTAAAGCACGTTACCTCAAGTAAGACAACAGCCTATCCTCATCAAAAGTTCCAACCTACATGTACATCCATCAATCAGGTGATCCAACAATCAACCAACTAGGAAATTTGGTTTTAGATGTGAAAAATAAACCATCACAGGTTTCACATTTCTGGTCTTTTCTCCCATTGTTGCCAAAATAACAACAAATGGCCACCTAATTGAAAGTCATTTTCGGCAATGATCACCATCTTCTTTTCAATCAAATGGACATCTAGATTGAGTAAGGACTTCTCAGAAACTGAGAAGTTCTGGGACATGGAATCTTGTTTTAATTATTTTTAGGGTCTAGGTATCACTGGGAAAGCCAGCATTAGTTACTCATCCCTGTCTGCCCTTGAGAAGGTGCTAGTGAACCACTACTGTCTTTCAAACTCCTGCATGTTTTTGGATGGGGAGTTCAGGATTTAGTCCCAATAACAAAGAAGAACTGGTGATATATTTCAAAGTTACAGTGGTATGCAACTTGGAGGAAAACAAGCAGTGGTGAACTTTCCATTTACCAGATTCTTCTTGTCCTTCCTTGTTGGATCACGGATTTAGGAGGTACAGTGAGCTTTGTAGATAGTACACATGATAGCTACTGTGCATTAATGGTGGAATGTTTATGGTGGTTGATTAGGTGCTAATGTGGCCTGCTTCTTTGTCCTGGCTGTCACTGAGCTTCTGGGGTGTTGCTGGAACTGTACTTATCGAGGCAGATAGAGAGTATTCCATCCTGGCTTGAAGATGCTGCTTTGTGCCATGTGGATAGTGATAAAGCATTGAGGTGTCAGCAAGTCACAGGATAACTAGCGTTTGACTTGTTGGGTGGAGGCACAGATAGTGTTGAGGAAACAGGGGGTCTGCAGAAGGACTTGGACAGATTAGGTTTATGGGCAAGGAGGCGGCAGAATGGGGAAATGTAGGGTCATACACTTTAGTAAAAGAAGCAGAGGCAAAGACTAATCTAAATGGGGAGTGAATTCAGAAGGCAGAGATACAAAGGGGCTTGGGAATCCTAGTGTTGGATTCTCTAAAGGTTCATTTGCAGTTGGTACTAAGGAAGACAAATGCAAGGTTAGCGTTCATTTTGAGAGAGCAAGAATATAAAAGCAAGGATATAATGCTGAGGCTTTATAAGGTATTAGTCAGACCACATTTGGAGTCGTGTGAGCAGTTGGAGCCCCATATCTAAGAATGGATGTGTAGGTATTGAAGAGGGTTCAGAAGAAGTTCATGAAAATGATCCCAGGAATGAAACGGTTTACTTATGAGAAGCAACTCCCACAAAATGCTGGAGGACCTCAGCAGGTCTGGCATTTATGGAAATGAATTAAGAGTTGTTTCTGGCTGAGATCCTTCATCATCAAGACTGGAAAGGAAGGGGAAGATGCCAGAATAAGAAGATGGGGGGGATGGGGGGGATGGGAAAGAGGTCAAGCTGGAAGATGATAGGTGAAGCCAAGTGGGTGGGGATGGGGGATGAAGTAAAAAACTGGAAAAGGTAAAGGGCTGGATAACAAGGAAACTGATAGGACAGTGGACCTTGGGAGAAAGAGAAGGTGTTTGGGCACCAGGGGGAGGTGATAGGCCCATGAGGAGAAGAAGTAAGAGGCCAGAGTGGTGAATAGAAGGCGAGGGAGGAGGAGGGGAAATTATCAGAAGTAGAAATCAATGCTCATGCCATCAAGTTGGAGGCTATCTAGATGGAATATGGGGTGTTCTCCTCCAACCTGAGAGAGACCCCACTGTGTCAGAAGAGGAAGCCCTGGACCAACATGTCAGAATGGAAAGGGAGTGAGAATTAAAATGCTTGGCCACTGGGAAATTTTGCCTTTTGCAGATGGAGTGGAGGTGCTTGACAAAGTAGTCCCCCAGTTTAGACTGGGTCTCACCAGTGTAGAGGAGGCTGCGTTGGGAGCACAGTACACAGTGTTGGAGGTGATGTGTTGTCTCACCTGGAAGGACTACTTGGAGCCTCGAATGGAGGTGAGGGAGGAGGTGAATGGGCAGGTGAAGAATCTCTGTTGTTTGCGGAGATAAGTGCCAGGAGAGAGACTAATGAGTGGGGATAAATGGACAAAGGGTATCACAGAGAGAGCAATCCCTGCAGAAAGTGAATCCCTGCAGTTTAGCCATGGGAATCAATAGGTGTATAAATGATATTGGAAGACACGGGGCCAGCCGGCATGAACTTCAGATTGCGGCCCCTGCCATTGATCTCGGCGGCGCCAACACCCCAGGGCATATTCAAAACCCGGACTCCAGCAATGACCATGGACACCTTCAAAGCGATTGCACAACCACCAACTGCGACCCCAGCCTTGAACTCCAGGCCGGGTCTTTATGTGCTGCTGTTGTGACTCCCGTCTCCCCTTCCCCCACCACCATTCTGCAACCCCGTCTCCCTCAGATCCCACCGTCAACTCCTGGGTCCTCAGAGGCTCCATCTTCCTCTCACCCTAACCCTCCCTTCTCCACTGACACCCCCAGCCTCCCTGCTCCTCCCCCCTCTGATCCCACTTCTCATCCATGCCGGGTCTTTATCATCCCCTCCGACCTTCAACTGTCTGAGGCAGAGCGCTCTGTCCTCAGTAAGGGCCTCGTCTTTGTCCCCCTTCGCCCACAACTCAGTGAGTTCCGTGTTCACCATGATGCGGAACTCTTCTTCCACCGGCTCCGTCTTTGAGCCTACTTCTTCGGCAAGGACCCTCCCACCCCTTCTCCCGTCTTCAGCCCTCCTCCTCTTCATGGACACCCCGCTCTGGTCTTCTGCCTGCTCTGGATCTCTTTATTGCTAACTGCTGATGGGACATCAACCACCTCGACTTCACTGCACCTTGTTTCCATTCCAACCTCACTCCTTCCGAATGCTGTGCTCTCCACTCCCTCCACACTAATCCTAACCTTACTATAAAACCCACTGATAGCGGGGGGGGGGGGGTGCTGTTGTAGTCTGGCGTACTGACCTCTACCTTGCCGAGGCACAGCGACAACTCACAGATACCTCCTCTTATTTACCCCTCGATCATGACCCCACTAAGGAGCACCAGGCCATTGTCTCCCATACTATCACCAACTTCATCCGCTCAGGGGATCTCCCATCCACTGCTACCAACCTTATAGTTCCCACACCTGGCACTTCCCGTTTCTACCTCCTACCCAAGATCCACAAACCTGCCTGTCCAGGTAGACCCATTGTCTCAGCTTGCTCCTGCCCCACTGAACTTATTTCTGCATACCTGGACACTGGTTTATCCCCCCTTGTTCAATCCCTATGTTCGTGACACTTCTCAGGCTCTTAAACTTTTTGATGATTTTGTGTTCCCTGGCCCCCACCGCTTTATTTTCACCATGGATGCCCAGTCCCTATATACTTCCATCCCCCACCAGGAAGGTCTCAAAGCTCTCTGCTTTTTTTTGGATTCCAGACCTAACCAGTTCCCCTCTACCACCACTCTGCTCCGTCTAGCGGAATTAGTCCTTACTCTTAATAATTTCTCCTTTGGATCCTCCCACTTCCTCCAAACTAAAGGTGTAGCTATGGGCACCCGTATGGGTCCTAGCTATGCCTGCCTTTTTGTTGGCTTTGTGGAACAATCTATGTTCCGTGCCTATTCTGGTATCTGTCCCCCACTTTTCCTTCGCTACATCGACGACTGCATTGGCGCTGCTTCCTGCACGCATGCAGAACTCGTTGACTTTATTAACTTTGCCTCCAACTTTCACCCTGCCCTCAAGTTTACCTGGTCCATTTCCGACACCTCCCTCCCCTTTCTAGATCTTTCTGTCTCTGTCTCTGGAGACAGCTTATCCACTGATGTCTACTATAAGCCTACTGACTCTCACAGCTATCTGGACTATTCCTCTTCTCACCCTGTCTCTTGCAAAAACGTTATCACCTTCTCGCAATTCCTCCGTCCCCGCCGCATCTGCTCTCAGGATGAGGCTTTTCATTCTAGGACGAGGGAGATGTCTTCCTTTTTTAAAGAAAGGGGCTTCCCTTCCTCCACTATCAACTCTGCTCTTAAACGCATCTCCCCCATTTCACGTACATCTGCTCTCACCCCATCCTCCCACTATCCCACTAGAAATAGGGTTCCCCTTGTCCTCACCTACCACCCCACCAGTCTCCGGGTCCAACATATTATTCTCCGTAACTTCTGCCACCTCCAATGGGATCCCACCACTAAGCACATCTTTCCTTCCCCCGCCTTTCTGCTTTCCACAGGGATTGCTCCCTACGCGACTCCCTTGGCCATTCGTTCCCCCCATCCCTTCCTACTGATCTCCCTCCTGGCACTTATCCTTGTAAGTGGAACAAGTGCTACACATGCCCTTACACTTCCTCCCTCACCACTATTCAGGGCCCCAGACAGTCCTTCCAGGTGAGGCGACACTTCACCTCAGTGGCCATGCATTTTATTCCATGTCCCATTCCCATTCTGATATGTCTATCCATGGCCTCCTCTACTGTAAAGATGAAGCCACACTCAGGTTGGAGAAACAACACCTTATGTTCCATCTGGGTAGCCTCCAAACTGATGGCATGAACATTGACTTCTCAAACTTCCGCTAATGCCCCACCTCCCCCTCGTACCCCATCTGTTATTTATTTATTATTATTATTATTAATTTTTTTTCTCTCTCTCCTTTTTCTCTCTCTGTCCCTCTCACTATACTCCTTGCCCATCCTCTGGGCTTCCCACCTCCTCCTTTCTTTCTCCCTAGGCCTCCCGTCCCATGATCCTCTCATATCCCTTTTGCCAATCACCTGTCCAGCTCTTAGCTCCATCCTTTCCCCCTCCTGTCTTCTCCTAGCATTTCGGATCTCCCTCTCCCCCTCCCACTTTCAAATCTCTTACTATCTCTTCTTTCAGTTAGTCCTGACGAAGGGTCTTGGCCCGAAACGTCGACTGTACCTCTTCCTAGAGATGCTGCCTGGCCTGCTGCGTTCACCAGCATTTTTTAGGTGTGTTGTTGGAAGACAGTTTGTCTCTAGAGATGGAGACAGAGATCAAGAAAGGGATCAGAAATGGACGAAATGAATTTAAGGACAGGGTGGAAGTTGAACATAGAACATAGAACATAGAATAGTACAGCACAGTACAGGCCCTTCGGCCCACAATGTTGTGCTGACCCTCAAACCCTGCCTCCCATATAAGCCCCCACCTTAAATTCCTCCATATACCTGTCTAGTAGTCTCTTAAACTTCACTAGTGTATCTGCCTCCACCACTGACTCAGGCAGTGCATTCCACGCACCAACCATTCTCTGAGTAAAAAACCTTCCTCTAATATCTCCCTTGAACTTCCCACCCTTACCTTAAAGCCATGTCCTCTTGTATCGAGCCCTGGGAAAGAGGCGCTGGCTATCCACTCTATCTATTCCTCTTATTATCTTGTACACTCTATCATGTCTCCTCTCATCCTCCCTCTCTCCAAAGAGTAAAGCCCTAGCTCCCTTAATCTCAGATCATAATGCATACTTTCTAAACCAGGCAGCATCCTGGTAAATCTCCTCTGTACCCTTTCCAATGCTTCCACATCCTTCCTATAGTGAGGTGACCAGAAATGGACACAGTACTCCAAGTGTGGCCAAGCCAGAGCTTTATAGAGCTGCATCATTACATCGCGACTCTTAAACTCTATCCCTCGAATTATGAAAGCTAACACTCCATAAGCTTTCTTAACTACCCTATCTACCTGTGAGGCAACTTTCAGGGATCTGTGGACATGTACCCCGAGATCCTTCTGCTCCTCCACACTACCAAGTATCCTGCCATTTACTTTGTACTCTGCCTTGGAGTTTCCAAGTGTATCACCTCACACTTCTTTGGGTTGAACTCCATCTGCCACTTCTCAACCCACTTCTGCATCCTATCAATGTCTCTCTGCAACCTTTGACAATCCTCTACACTATCTACAACACCACCAACCTTTGTGTCATCTGCAAACTTGCTAATCCACCCTTCTACTCCCACATCCAGGTCGTTAATAAAAATCACGAAAAGTAGAGGTCCCAGAACAGATCCTTGTGGGACACCACTAGTCACAATCCTCCAATCTGAATGTATTCCCTCCACCACCACCTTCTGCAGGCAAGCCAGTTCTGAATCCACCTGGCCAAACTTCCCTGGATCCCATGCCTTCTAACTTTCTGAATAAGCCTACCATGTGGAACCTTGTGGAATGCCTTACTAAAATCCATATAGATCACATCCACTGCACTACCCTCATCTATATGCCTGGTCACCTCCTCAAAGAACTCTATCAGGCTTGTTTGACACGATCTGCCCTTCACAAAGCCATGCTGACTGTCCCTGATCAGACCATGATTCTCTAAATGCCTATAGATCCTATCTCTAAGAATCTTTTCCAACAGCTTTCCCACCACAGACGTAAGGCTCACTGGTTTATAATTACCCAGACTATCCCTACTACCTTTTTTGAACAAGGGGACAACATTCGCCTCCCTCCAATCCTCCAGTACCATTCCCGTGGACAACGAGGACATAAAGATCCTAGCCAGAGGCTCAGCAATCTCTTCTCTCGCCTCGTGGAGTAGCCTAGGGAATATTCCGTCAGGCCCCGGGGACTTATCTGTCCTAATGTATTTTAACAACTCCAACACCTCCCTTAATATCTCCCTTAATATCAACATGCTCCAGAACATCAGCCTCAATCATTTTTTTCTCACCATCATCAAGTTCCCTCTCATTGGTGAATACTGAAGTGAAGTATTCATTGAGGACCTCGCTCACTTCCGCAGCCTCCAGGCACATCTTCCCACCTTTATCTCTAATCGGTCCTACCTTCACTCCTGTCATCCTTTTTTTCTTCACATAATTGAAGAATGCCTTGGGGTTTTCCTTTACCCTACTCGCCAAGGCCTTCTCATGCCCCCTTCTTGCTCTTCTCAGTCCCTTCTTAAGCTCCTTTCTTGCTTCCCTATATTCCTCAATAGACCCATCTGATCTTTGCTTCCTAAACCTCAAGTATTGCTGCCTTCTTCCACCTGACTAGATTTTCCACCTCACTTGTCACCCATGGTTCCTTCACCCTACCATTCTTTATCTTCCTCACCGGGACAAATTTATCCCTAACATCCCGCAAGAGATCTCTAAACATCGACCACATGTCCATAGTACATTTCCCTGCAAAAACTTCATCCCAATTCACACCCGCAAGTTCTAGCCTTATAGCCTCATAGCCTCATAATTGACCTTTCTCCAATTAAAAATTCTTGTCCTCTCTGATTCTATCCTTTTCCATGATAATGCTAAAGGCCAGGGAGCAGTGGTCACTGTCCAGTTGGAGGCAAAGTTGATGAAATTGATGAGCTCAGCATTAGTGCATGAAGCAGCACCAATGCAGTCATCTATGTAGTGCAGAAAGAGTTGGGGAGTATTACCAGGGAAGGCTTGGAACAAGGACAGTTCTATGTAGCCAACAAAAAGGCAGGTATAGCTAGGGCCCATGTGGGTGCCCATGGCTACACTTTGAGTTTGGAGGAAGTGGGAGGAGGCGAAAGAGAAACTGTTGAGGCTGTTCTGACAAATAGAGGAGGAGCATTTGATGGCTCTGAGAATGTACTCACAGGAGTTCAGAAGAATTATGGGGGAATCACTTGAAATGTACCAAATGCTGAAAGGCCTAAATAAAGTGGACATGGAGAGGATGTTTCCAATAGTGGGAGAGTCTAGGACCAGAAGGCACAGTCTAAAAATAGAAGAATGTCCCTTTAGAACTGAAAAGGAGCTTTATTTTGTCAGAGGTTGGTAATTCTGTGGAATTCATTGCCAGAGATGGCTGTGGAGGTAAAGTCACTGGGTATATTTAGAGTGGAGTTTGATAGGTTTTTGGCAAGAGCATCCAAGGTTATGGAGAGAAAGCAAGAGAATGGGGTTGAGAGGGAAAATAAATTAGCCATGATCAAATGGTGAAGCAGGCTCGATGGGCTGAATCACCTAATTCTGTTCCTGTGTCTTGTGGTCTTTTAAGTATTTTTCATAAGAAAAACACAAATTAATCATAAATTATGCACAATTTTTACACGAGTGAACACAACTAGAATGAAAAATGGTCAATCTTAGTACAAAATTTTCAAAGTTGTCATGGTGACGCTAGGGTTTTGCCAGTTGGTTCAAGAACTAAATAGTTGAAGGGTAATAGCTGTTTTCTGAACCTGGTAATGTGGGACTTCAGGCTTCTATATCTCCTGCCTGCTTCTGCATGATGGTAGCTATGAAAAGCTGGCATCGTCTGGCTAGTGGGGATCTTTGATGATCCTTATTGCCTCCTTGAGGTTGTGCCTCCTGTAAAAACTACCAGTGGTGGTGAGGGATGTGCCGTTTGGCCGAGTCTACTTTTCTCTGCAGCTTCTTACATTCCTGTGCATTTGAATTGCCATATCAGATTAGGATGCATTGAGTCAGGATACCTTCAAATGGACAACTGTAGAAGTTTGTTGGAAGTTACAGTAAAAGAAAATGAAATAAGAGAGAGGGGGCATAAAAAAAAGTCTTGAAGGTAATTTAAAGTGAATCCAAAAGTATTTTACAGGCATTTAATCAGGAAAACGGTGTAAGACTGGAGGTGGAGCTGACATTTGAAAAAAATATTTTTATGCAGGCACAGGGTGTGGCTGTTACTAAATGACTACTTTACATCAGTCTTTTCTAAGGAAGAAGATGCTGATAGAATATCAGTAATAGAAGATGTAGTTAAAATCTCATTAGGATTACAACCTACAGAAGGGTCCCGAAATAAAGGGATTAAAATCTTTTGGTCAAGATTGGTTGCATTGTGGATTACTGTGAGAGATGAGAGTGGGCACTACAGAGGCCTGGCTATAATCTTTCAAAGATCTGATTCATGAGCGGTGCCTGTGGGTTGGAATATGGTAAATTGTAGAACAGTATGGACTTACTCAGGAGAGTATTTGGATAAATCCCAGTAATACACCAATCAGTGTGGAACATTCAGCAAGTAATAAGCAGGAAACTAAATTAACAATCAAATGGACAAATTTGGATTAATTACAGAAAGCTTGCATCAATTTATTAAAGGCAAATCATATCAAAATAATTTCATAATATTTTTGATGGTGTAATAGAGGGAATCAGTGACCGAAAGGAAGCTGATGTACATAATGAGAGGCTGCATTATGGTCTAGTATGGGAACATCAATGCCTTTGAGTGGAAAATCCTACAAAAGGTAGTGGATTTGGCCCAGTACATCATGGGTAAAACTATTGAGCACATCTACATGAAATGTTGCCATAGAAAAGCAGCATCCATATCAAAGATCCTCACCACCCAGGCCATGCTCGGTTCTCACTGCTGCCATCAGGTAGAAGGTGCAAGTTCCCCAGGACTCACACCACCAGGTTCAAGAACAGTAACTTCCCCTCAACTATCAGGCTTTTTGAACAAAAGGGGATAGCTACACATTTAAGGACTCTTTTATCTTGCTATTTTAAGCCTCTTATTTATCTGCATTTGCGCAGTTTGTTTACAGTTTACAGATCCTGTTTACAGTTACTGTTCTATAGATTTGCTAAGTATACCAGCAGAAAAAGAATCTCAGGGTTGTAAGTGTTGACATGTATGTACTCTGATGATAAATTTTACTTTGACCTTTGTAGTATAAATGAGCTACCAAAGGGCATTTGATAAGATGCCACCTAGTAAGCATATTATATATTCTTCACAAAGGCTTTTGGTAAGGTGGCACATAATAGATGGCGTCCAATATGGAGGCACTGCTGAGGTTGCAGTGTTGGCAGATTCAATGGTGGTGTTCAAAATGAGGCTAGATAAGTATCTGAAAAAGAATTTGCAGGCTGTTGGCTGAGGACAGAGATGTATAGTAAACTAGATGAATTACTCTTGCATTGTTTAGTATGGAATTTACAGTCTAAATGGGTTCTTTGCATGGTGTATCATTCTGTGATTCTATTAAAAAAATTCAATTCAGTTGTTCAGATATGACCTTCCCTTAACAAATCCATGGTTACTGGTCCTACTTGTTGAATTTTAACATGTGCAGGAATTTTTCCAACAAATAGCTAATTATCAAAGTTAGCTTGATTGCTTTTAGATACGCTTACTTTCTCCCTCTTAGTGCACAGTATCTTCCTGATTTTCTTCCCCCTGCCTTCATCTGGCCAGAAATTTACAACAGCTATCTTAGTCAGGCCACAGCATAGCTAAATCTGGGTTCGTTCTCCCCATGACCATGTGGTTTTCCTCCGGGTGCTCCGGTTTCCCCTTACATTCCAAAGATGTGCGGGTTCATAGGTTAATTTGTCCACTGGGTGTAATTAGGCAGCGTGGGCTCGTTAGGCTGTAAGGGCTGTTACCATGTTGTATCTCTAAACAAGTAAATAAATATAAAAGACTTGGGCATCACGAGGAAATCTGCAGATGCTGGTATTTTAAGCAACACACATAAAAATTGCTGGTGAACGCAGCAGGCCAGGCAGCATCTATAGGGAGAGGTACTGTACAGTCGACTGTACCTCTTCCTATAGATGCTGCCTGGTCTGCTGTGTTCACCAGCAATTTTTATGTGTGAGACTTGGGCATCATCAGGTCCCAAAGTGAAATGTTAATGAGAATTTTACTGGCTTTGTCTGAGTTGTCCTGCTTATTTAAACAATAACCGAAGAATTTGTTAAAACTGGAAATTAGACAATGCTGGCAAACTCCCGGAAGATAAATAACCCTGGCGTTTTAACCAGCAATCTTTCAGGATAAGTTCAATTAAAATTGTTGTGTAGAGTAAATTCCAGGATAGCAGGGGGTCTGGGTGTAACTTTTGAGTTCATGCTACATTTTTCAGGGTTAGCAGGTAAATCCCAACTTAGAAAATCATGCTGCTTGTGTTATTCAGAAGAATGAACAAAATTTTAGATTTTTCACAAAAAGCATTGGTAAAGGATTAAATTCAAAAGTGGGAACTGCTTTGGAGGATCATGTTTTAATATAGTTACTTTTTAAATTACTGAGATTTTAATCAAATAGTGTACACCTTCAGTTTGTCATCAGAAGTTACTAGAAGTGATACTTTCACTAGCTGGATATTGTGGAATTATTTAAAGCCTATCAAATCTATTGAACTTTGGGAAGATGGCAGTGCAGCCACTCTGGGTCCAACCAATGGTGTAGTTGTTCATCCTTTATGCAATTATACAATTGCAAGTCACTGCTGGATATTAAGAACATTAAGTACCTCAGGTCTACCCCACTGGTGAGTTGCTGGATAGCAATGGAGCTGGAGTTGTTGTGTACCATATTGTCGCCTGCTGGTCTTGTTGCATACCGTAGTTGCACAGAGGCAGAGCACAGTCCAACAAATGGTGCAAATTTTTAAAAATTTATTTTATTTAGAGATACAGCAGGAGTAGGCCCTTCCATTCTAAGGGGAGGAAGTACAGAGATTCCCTACAGATGGTGCCAAAATTGAACTCCAAACTCCAGTGACCCAGACAGTTGGCTTAGTGCTAATTGCTATGCGATCATGGCTCCCGAATGATTGTCTTGGACGTTCTTCTTGTGATTGCAAGGCCCTGTTGAATATTGGTTGTATAGAATGCTGCAGGTCCAGTTCTCTGGTGAGACAAACAGTGGGGAAGCTGCATGGCCTCAGTTGTTGAGTGGACTAGGCTCTTATGCCATGGCATCACCTGTTATATCCGCCTTTGGAAGAAGAAGCTGGAGGGGGTGAAGGAGAGAAAAGAGTTGTGCTATGTTGGTTGCTCCCACCAGTGCTGCTCTCCAGTATTCGCCCAGTGGAAAACAAGCCGGCTTGTTTTCATCTGTGGCTTTACGAGTTCATGATGAGGAACTGCTGTGTCCTTGTTCTTGCAGAAAAGTGGTTCCACAACAACATCCCATGCACCATCAATCTATAGGGCATGCCAGGACTTAGGCTATACTATTTTTTGTGAATGTATGTTTATCTCCTATCATAACTATATGTACTGTGTGCTGTGTGTGACTGTTGGTGCTATGTTTTGCATCTTGGCTCCAGAGGAGCACTGTTTCGTTTGACTGTTTTGATGTGTATGGTTGAATAACAACTAAACTTGAACTTGAGAAAATTCTATCAATGACTGAAGATCTCTATAGAGTTTTGTTATGCCTTCCTCAGGTGTTAATTAAATCTATTCTTCCATTTATAGTTAAATCTTTAATTAGAGGAACTATAACATGGTAAAGGAAACTAATTTGAAGTCATGTTATCTCTGTCAATTTTAGTGCTTGGATCGGGAGCAGGGTATTACATGGATTATAAATGAAAGACTTCCAGCATTTCTGAAGAGTGACAATTATTTTGAGTACAGGTGAATGCTCAATGAACTTTCCTTTCTATGTTGTGCTAATGTTTAATGTTGCTTTCATACTGGTAACCATAACGTATGTAAACCCAGAGCAACGAACTCAAAATGCTGGAGGAACTCAGCAGGCCAGACAGCATCTATGGAGAGAAAAAGTTCCCTTTATAAACATGAAAAATTCTGCAGATGCTGGAAATCCAAAGCAACACACGCAGTAAAGGAAATGAACAAACAGTCGATGTTTTGGGCTAAGACCCTTCTTCAGGACACCACAGAGCTATTACAGCATAGGGGGAAACCATTCAATCCATCCAGTTAATGCTAGCACCTATTAGAGCATCTTCATCTGTCTCATTCTCACTTTCCTTATAGCCCAGCAAATAATTCTCTTTCAAGTGTCTATTCTTTTCTCTATTGGAGTCACTGAAAGGCAAAAGTTTGGAAAAAGGACAAGACTTGGTTGGCCGAATGACCTTTTATGTTGTAAGTTTTTTTTATTAAACTATGAAATCCGTCTCACTATTCTTTGTTATATTTTAATTTTTTGGATTTTTTTTATCCATTTGAGTTACAGTTCCAATTGCTCTACTCTGTTACTACTGTCCCTTTGACTTTTTTCCCCACTTTTAAGCATAGCAATAATATATGCTCTCTTCCAGGGCCCTGACATTATTCTCTAATCTAATGTATTTTTATTTAGCTGTAGTTGTGTCTCTGCTGTTTCTTGAGAAAATGAAATCCATCAGAAGTACAATGTTTCAGAGAGAGTTTGGCCCCATCTGGAGAAGTTGATGAAAGTAATCTTTCAGATTCAAGCAGCAGCTTTGTCAGTTTTATTCCTGTCATGAATCCTACCTTCGATCCATTGACATAAAATACCAACAATTTAAAGATACTTCTGCTTTCCTTCAAGCTGCACTCCTGAGGAAAGTCATGTGGATGTCCTTCTGATCCAACAGAGAGAAGGTGGTCAGGAAGGGACTGATGGTGCTAACTCCTCT
This sequence comes from Mobula birostris, assembly GCF_030028105.1. Classification (NCBI taxonomy): domain Eukaryota; kingdom Metazoa; phylum Chordata; class Chondrichthyes; order Myliobatiformes; family Myliobatidae; genus Mobula; species Mobula birostris. Next base: position 1,068,394 of record NW_027274035.1, on the reverse strand, counting down.
GTAGATCTTTACACACGTTACCCACATGCACCCACCTGAAATAGTGTTCAATATGCTATTGCAAATCTTCCTTTTCACAGGGACAAATGGGGCAATTGCGGCAAAGGCTCCAAAACCTGAGTGATCACCTGCAAGCATCTTAGAGTAGTGGTCCCCAACCTCCGGGCCGCGAAGCATGCAGGGGTGCAGCGGTAGCCGGATCGCACCCAGCACATCTTTAAGAAGAAAGCCGAAAAGAAACAATTAGGTGCCGCCCAGAAGCCAGTCTTCAATAGAGGAACTGAGGTGGAGAAGGTCAATAAATTTAAATCCTTTGGCATTAAGGATCGACTTTTCTCTCTCTGAAAAGTGCCAGAGGATCTGTCCTGGGACCAGCATGTAACTGTCATTACAAAGAAAGCTCGGCAGCGCCTATACCTTATTAGAAGTTTGTGTAGATTCAACATGTCACCTCGATCCTGACAGCCCTGTCTTTTCAGCTTGTCTGGGCTGGCGTTTAAATTGACCAAACAATAGAACAGCTGAAGGCTCCAGCGCCGTGGAAAGAGGCATGAACATCGCGTACAGCAAGTGAAATCGGCAATCGCCTCTGATCTGGTCCGACATTTACCTGCCGGGTGGCACCTAATTAATTAGCTTGTTTATTTCGGCTTTTTTCTTAGAGATGTGCTGGATGCGCTCTGGCTCTCGCTGCACCGCTGCATCCTTTGATATCGGTATCACGGCTCGGAGGTTGTGGACCACTGTCTTAGAGAACTGTTTATATTAGAGGTAACCATCGTCTGGTATTGTGTGGTACGAACGTTAGTTAAACAGAACATGTTTGCATATTGATTTTGTTGTATTCAATATCTGAATCTAAATAGTTCCAAATGGAAAACTATTCAATCACCAGTGAATCTGCTCAGAATGTGGGAGAATTGCGGTCCATGTAACTTTGACTGGATTGGTTGTTGGTGCCAGATGGGGTGGTTTGAGTATCTCAGAAACTGCAGATTTCCTGGAATTTTCATGAACAACAATCTCTAGTGTTTACAGAGAATAGTGCAAAAAAAAACAAAAATAAAAAATCCAGTGAGCAGTAGTTCTGTGAGCTATAATATCTTGTTAACGAGAGGGGTCAGATGAAAATGGCCAGGCTGCTCCAAGCTGACAGGGAGGTGACAGTAACTCAGATAGCCACGTGTTAAAACAACGGTGTGAAGAAGAGCACCTCTGAATGCACAACACGTTGAACCTTGCCACAACAGCAGAAGACCACAAACTTTCACTTAGCGGCCACTTTATTGGGTAAAGGAGGTAAATAAAGTGACCATTGAGTGTACATTTTCCCAGGTTTGAAAACTCAGTCTTGAAATATTATTGCTGTTTCTCTTTCAACAGACACTTCCAACTATCTCCAAGATGTTCTGCTTTTACCTCTATTGTTCGATCATTATGTGCCTGTTGTATGGCATGTGTGATCATGGTCTTTCCAGGATCATGATTGTTCTTGGCAAATTTTTCTACGCAGTGGTTTGCCATTGCCGCCTTCTGAGCAGTCTCTTTACAAGACGGGTAACCCCAATCATTATCAATACTTTTCAGAGATTATCTGCCTATTGTCATTGGTCACGTAATCAGGACTTGTGATATGCACCAGTTGCTCATACGACCATTTACCACCTGCTCCTACAGCTTCACATGACCCTAATCGGGGGGATAATCATGTGCTACACCTTGCCTAAGGGTGACCTACAGGCGAACAGAGGGAAGGAGCACCTGGCACATCCTTTGGCAGAGGCGTATCACCACCGCACCACACGATAATGTAAAATTTAAAATTGCTTAATCACAAAGCTACCTTTCTTGGAAAATTTGGTGGATGGATCCAGAGCCAGAAGCTGTAGATTTAAAATTAACAAGAAAAGATTCAGACAATAGGTAAGTATTGTTTTTTTCAAAGGTTGTGATTATCTCAAATGCTGTACCTAAATTGGAGAGGAAAATCTTGGGGGAAAAGCTAGATGTTAGGAAGATTCTTTATGTTGCAGGATTTGGAGAATTATGGACAGAAAACTTAGTCAAGCTGATCATAGCTAGTTTATCAAAGAGCCAGTACATGAATGGCAGGTTGAAAGACACAACTGTTTGTGTTCCAATTCAAAGTCCAAGAATATATTGAAAAGCAAGCATTCTTTTACAATATCATGCTCTTCTCCAATTTTTAAATATTCTTCTTAGTTCTTTCAGAATATATGGATGTTGTTCTTAGAGATTCATCACAAATCTCAAATTTATTGAGATTGTCACCTGTTGTGTGTGTGTGTGTTCGCGCGCACGCGCGCGTGCCCTTAACTCCTGGTGGAGTCGTCGGGTTGCTGTCATGACAAGCTTTTTTTTGGTATGCTCATCGTACGGCGTGTCTGGGTCGTCTGGGGCATGTGAAACCTGGCGGAGCCAATCCCTCTCCAGGTTTTTTTTTACGAGGTCGAGTTGTTAGCTCGACACTCAACCCAGGCATGGATGGAGAGTGTGCACAGGAGCCAGCCGGATTTGAACTTGGAACCTCTCGCCCCGAAGTCCAGCGCTGATGCCACTATGCCACCAGCCAGCGTGCCACTATTGTAGTATGATGTATATCATTGGATTAATCTTCATAGATTATTCATAGCATTGATGTAAAGAATGAATTTGCAATGTGGTATTTTAATGGTTTATCGTTTTAAAAAAAGAAAAGCTTAGTTATCCAAGCACCACCCACTGATCAAAGACTGTTCCTTTTATTAAATATAGACTTGCAAAGCTGCTGTCTCAGTTGGAATGCAAAAATGGCCCTCTGATGGTCCCACAGCACTTTGAAGTAAAAGAAACACCTGAACCTAAAATTGTAGACAAGGCTGAAGATATGAAAAAGTTACGTATTTTCTTCGGAGAGGTAAAGGCCAAACTCTCACGACATCAGTGTGCAGAGAGGCATTTGTGTCTTCTTCTAGTTTTATTGATATAACTGGAATGTGTTACCATTGAGAAAGGAATAACTATAAGCAAAGCTAAGCTAGTGACTAAAAGCCAGCAAATCAACCAGACTTGAATGGCCTACTGTTTGGTTCCAAATGGAGTGACTGCAAAAAAACCAGCAGATATTTGTCAAGAAAATAAGCAAAGTTTAGCCTGACTTCCAAGTGTGAAAATGCAGAAAGTGATGCTTAGAAAGTGTAATGGCACTTAAAAAATCATGTTCAAATAGATTGGAGCACGGTTTTATGAGAAGGAAACCAGGGTGGATGGATTTTAGAGTTTACTGATGGTGTGACTGGTAAAGCAGGTTTTAAGAAAGTATTCAGTGAAGTACCATATTAAGGATTCAAACACAAGATCAAGGTTAATAGATTATGGAGTTGTATGCCATTATAGATAGAAGATTGGTTAATGAAAATTGGTCCATGAGTATAATATTCAGCATGAAATTCTAACTTGTGAAGCTGAAAGAGATGCGTCCCCTTGAATCTCGTGCGAGGCTTGTGCAGAAATTGCAGGGGCTCTAGCACAGGTGTATAAAAGGTTCTTAGCCACGGCTGAGATGCCAGAGTAATGAAGGATAGCTAATGTTGTTCCACTGTTTAAGAAAGGTTTTAGAAATAAACAAGGAAATTACAGGGTGGTGAGCCTGTTGTCATTAGTGGGTGAGTTATTGGAAGGTATTTTAAAGGACCGGATGCATAAGTATTTGGATTGTTGATATTTTTGTTGTTGTTAGTTCATCACCCCTAATGCCAACTGCAGCTCATCAGAGTGCTCTGACCTGGTCCAGGCTTTCAATTTGTCTCCAGGTATAGCCTGTCTTTGAAGATCCATCCTCTCCCAGGGAAGAGTCTTTGGAACTTTTGTTGCCATTTCTGTCATACTGGATTTTTTGGGATGGGGTTGCTAGCCTTTTTGCAACTGGGCTTGGGACCATCCATTGTGGAGTTATGTATTTGGATAGATGGGGCCTAATTATGGATAGGTAACATGGCTTTGTGCATGGTAGGTGTGTCTAACCAATCTTGTAGAGTTTTTCAAGGAGATTACCAGGAAAGTTGCTGAAGGAAAGGTAGTGGATATTGTCTACATAGACTGCAGCAAGGCTTTTGACAAGATCCAGCATGGGAGGTTGGTCAAGAACTTCTAAGTTGCTTAGCATAAATGATGAAATAGTAAATTGTCTTGGTGAAAAGGTTGCAACCCAAAGCATTGACTGTTTCTTTCCTCCATAGATGCTGCCTGACCTATTGAGTTCCTCCAGCAGTTTGTTAATCTGGATTTCCAGCATCTGCACAATTGCTTATGTTTAACACTTTTCACTGTGGATTTGACACTGCCTTCACGGGAGATCGGTGCTGGATCCATTGTTGTTTGTCATCTATGTCAATGATCTAGATGATAATGTGGTTATCTGGGTCCCCAGATTTGCAGATGATACCATGATTGGGGGGCATAGTGTACAGTGAGGAAGGCTATCAAGACTTGCTGTGGGATCTGGGCCAGATGGAAAAAATGGATTGATAAATGGAAGATGGAATCTAATGCAGGAAAGTGTGGTGTGTTGCACTTTGAAGAACAAACCACAGTAGGACTTGCACAGTAAATGGTAGGGTGCTTGGGAGTGCAGTAGAACAAAGGGATATGGGAATACAGGTCATAATTCATTGAAAGTGCATCACAGGTAGATAGGGTCATAAAAAGACCTTCCGGCACATTGGCCTTCATAGATCAAGTATTGAGTAAAGGAGATGGGATGTTATGTTGAAGTTGTATGTGCCATTGGTGAGGCTTAATTTGGAGTGTTGCGTGCAGTTCTGGTCATCTAATAGAGGTCGTAGGTTAAGGGTGAAAGATGAAATAATTCAGGGGAAAATGATGGGGAACTTCTTCACACGGGGTGGTGAGAGTGTGGAATGTGCTGTCAACGGATGTGTGGATGGGGTTCAATTCCAACATTAACCAGAAATTTAGTTAAGTACATGGATGGAGGGGTGTGCAAGACTATCACCCAGGTGCAGATCAATGGGATAAGGCGGAATAATAGCCTGGCACAGACTAGATGGGCTGAAGGGCATGTTTCTCTGCTGTAGTGTACTATGATTCCAAAGTTTAATACTTGAAAGACAACTGTTTATGTCATTGAATGTAGAATCTGACTGGAACTCATCCAGGTTTGATGATAAAACAAAGGGAAGTGAGCTGTAAGTGTTTGATGCTGCTGGTGGGTCTAACACGCTTGCATCCATAAATGGATACGAGCAGGTTAAATGATGGATAAAAAAAGTAACAGAATATATTTTGGGGAAATATGAGGTTACCCAGTGGAGAATGAAGAAACAAAACGTTCTTTAATGTGAGCGTCCTTGCACATGAATCACAGAAGTCAGCCTACATGTACCCGGAAAGCTCAGACTACAAAGTAAAAGATTACGGTGCTTTTTCTGCACTAGTGTAGGGGCTTTGTTGAGATGATGTCTAGAGTACTGTGCGTAGTTTTGTTCTCATTGAGAAAGTATTACTTGCCGTATGAGCTATGCACAAGATTGATTCCTGGAATGTGTGTGCTGTCTGTCCTATGAAGAAAGACTGGGTAAAGTGAACCTATGTTCTCTGGAACTTGTACCACTTTATTAGAGTATAAGATTAAATGGGTTTAATAAACTCATGGGTGGGAGCAACTGGTCTGACTAATAACATTTCATTAATCATAGATGTTAATGACACGTTCTGCAATGCAGAAGTGAAATCTCGATTGTGTGATGCCACAAAATGTCCAAAATTGTTTGCCCACATGGTCTGCCAGCTATCTCTTGATGCTGCTGGTGAGGTTAATATGCTCGCATCCTAAACCCTTTGAAAGCAAGGCAGCCACCACATTTCCTGGTAGAAATAAACATGTGGTTGTGCTGGAACAGGTCTTTTACTATCCAAAAACTGATATTACTAGGGATCGCTCCCTACACGACTCCTTTGTCCAATCGTCCCTCCCCACTGATCTCCCTCTCGGCACCTATCCTTGCAAGCGGAAGAAATGCTACATCTGCCCCTACACCTCCTTCCTCAGTAACATTCAGGGCCCCAAACGGTCATTTCAGTTGAGGCGACACTTCACCTGTGAGCCTGTTGGGGTCATCTACTGTATCTGGTGCTCTGTGACCTCCTGTATATCGGTGAGACCCAACGTACATTGAGAGACCGCTTTGCCGAGCACCTATGCTCCGTCTGCTAGCAAAAGCGGGATCTCCCTATTGCCACCCACTTTGATTCCACTTCCCGTTCTCATTCTGACATGTCAATCCATGGCCTCCTCCATTGTCGCAATGAGGCCATACTCAGGTTAGAGGAGCAACACCTTAGATTCCATCTGGGTAGCCTCCAACATGATGACATGAATATTGATTTTTTTTCCCGAACTTCCAGTAATGGCCAACCCCACCCCCCTCCTTCAACATTCCCCATCCCCTTTTCTCTCTCTCACCTTGTCTCCTTGCCTGCTCTCTCTGGTGCTCCTCCCGCTTTTCTTTCTTCCATGGCCTTCTGTCTTCTGTTAGAGTCCCCCTTCCCCAGCCCTGTACCTCTTTCACCAATAAACTTCTAAGCTCTTTACTTCACCCCTCCCCGCTTCCGGTTTTCCCTATCACCTTGTGTTTCTTCCTCCCCTCTCCCCACCTTCTTACTTTGACTCCTGATCCTTTTTCTGCTGTCCTGAGGAAGGGTCTTGGCTTGAAACCTTCACTGTTTTTTTTTTTCCATAGATGCTGCCTTGTCTACTGAGTTCCTCCGCCATTTTGTGTGTGTGGTGGTTGGATTTCCAGCAGCTGCAGGTTTTTCTTTTTTTTAACTGATATTACTAAACCCATTTTCACAATCAAGAATTTTAATTAGAGGGTCTTTCAACCAGGATCTTGCTGGGAGCATAGGAGAAAGATTGCATCTACATGCCACCTGTCTTAACTCAGAGTTACCAAAAGAGCTTTCTTAAAACAGTGCAATATTTCACATGGTTGTAATCAAAGAAAAGCAATTTGTTTCTCTAGTCAATTTTTTTTTGCATAGCAACATCCTACGAGTGAGATAAATAACCCTTAAGTTCTATTGTAATGGTGTTGTTGAGAAATGAATGATGTCCAGCACATTCTTAGTTTTCATCAATGAGTATGATGCAGCACAGAAGACCATTTGTCAACTTTCTAATCAGTTTTATTTATTTACTCACGGGATACAGGCATTACTGGGAAAACCAGTACTTACCCATGCCCACACCAACTGAACTGAAGGACCACCTAAGTAATTCCAGCAAGCAACTCAACGTGAGTTATAGCCTCTCTCTGCTCTGCAGTGACACCAAATCTCCTGAGACAGTCTCAGGGAAGAAGTAGGCACCAGTATCAGCTGCCTCTTTAGGTTGGGATCCCTCAGCTGTCAGAGCTTGCTGCAAGTTGATCACATTAGGTTGAAAATTTGCATTGCTGAAGGATGTACTTGAACCAAATAGCATTTTGCAGCTTTCCAATGGTTTTGTGGTCAGTATTGTTAACCATTAATTTTGAATTCAAGATTTTTACAATTTCTTTAGATGGTCCAATTGGAAAAGTGATTTTCAATTGTATAGGCCCCCTTGTTCCAGAATTTATTATTAAGCTTCTGTGTCTGCAGTTCTGCTTCCTTTCACCAATCCCATTTCACTGTCATTTGCTTACTGTATAAGAAGTTACACAGAGAACCTGAAAACTGTAGAAATCAAGTAGAATGCTAACATGTAAAAGAAATGCTGTGATAACTCTGAACATTTTGGTGATGGGTGACTTTCAGGAAGTAAGTATTTAAATTTTGGATATTTGGTGCTTGTTAATACATTTCTTTAAAGCAGGGGTACAGTGTACTAAGAACTAATTAAATGTTGTTAGAAACATAGAAACCCTACAGCACAATACAGGCCCTTCGGCCCACAAAGCTGTGCCGAGCATGTCCTTACCTTAGAAATTACCTAGAGTTACCCATAGCCCTCTTTTTCTAAGCTCCATGTACCTATTCAGGAGTCTCTTAAAAGTCCCTATCGTATCCGCCTCCACCACCATCGCCAGCAGCCCACTCCACGCACTCACCACTCTCTGCGTTTAAAAAAAACTTGTCCCTGACATCTCCTCTATACCTACTTCCAAGCACCTTAAAACTGTGCCCTCTCGTGATAGCCATTTCTGCCCTGGGAAAAAGCCTCTGACTATCCACACGATCAATGCCTCTTATCATCTAATCCACCTCTATCAGGTCACCTCTCATCCTCCGTCGCTCCAAGGAGAAAAGGCCGAGTTCATTCAACCTATTCTCATAAGGCCTGTTCCCCAATCCAGGCAGCATCCTTGTAAATCTCCTCTGCACCCTTTCTATGGTTTCCACATCCTTCCTGTAGTGAGGTGACCAGAACTGAGCACAGTACTCCAAGTGGGGTCTGACCAGGGTCCTATACAGCTGCAACATTACCTCTCGGCTCTTAAGCTCAATCACACGATTGATGAAGGCCAATGCGTTGTACGCCTTCTTAACCACAGAGTCAACCTGCGCAGCAGCTTTGAGTGTTCTATGAACTCAGTCCCCAAGATCCCTCTGACCCTTCACACTGCCAAGAGTGTTACCATTAATACTATGTTCTGCCATTATATTTGACCTACCAAAATTAACCACTTCACACTTATCTGGGTTGAACTCCATCTGCCACTTCACAGCCCAGTTTTGCATCCTGTCAATGTCCCACTGTAACTTATACAGCCCTCCACACTATCCACAACACCTCCAACCTTTGTGTCATCAGCAAATTTACTAACCCATCCCTCCACTTCCTCATCCAGGTCGCTTATAAAAATCACAAGGAGTAGGCGTCCCAGAACAGATCCCTGAGGCACACCACTGGTCATCGACCTCCATGCAGAATATGACCCATCTGCAACCACTCTTTGCCTTCTGTGGGAAAGCCAGTTCTGGATCCACATAGCAATGTCCTCTTGGATCCCATGCCTCCTTACTTTCTCAATAAGGTTTGCATGGGGTACCTTAGCAAGTGCCTTGCTGAAATCCAATCCATATACACTACATCTACTGCTCTGCCTTCATCAATGTGTTTAGTCACATGCTCGAAAAATTTAATCAGGCCCGTAAGGCACAACCTACCTTTCACAAAGCCATGCTGACTATTCCTAATCATATTATACCTCTCCAAATGGTCATAAATCCTGCCCTCAGGATCTTCTCCATCAACTTGCCAACCACTGAAGTAAGACTCACTGATCTATAATTTCCCGGGCTATCTCTACTCCCTTTCTTGAATAAAGAAACAACATCCGCAATCCTCCAATCCTCCAGAGCCTCTCCCATTCCCATTGGTCATCACCAGAGGCTCAGAAATCTTCTCCCTCACCTCCCACAGTAGCCTGGGGTACACCTTGTTTGGTCCCGGTGACTAATCCAGCTTGATGCTTTCCAAAAGCTCCAGCACATCCTCTTTCTTAATACCTACATGCTCATCTTTTCAGTCCCCTGTAAGTCATCTCTGCAATTACCAAGATCCTTTTCCGTTGTGAATACTGAAGCAAAGTATTCATCAAGTACCTCTGCTATCTCCTCCAGTTCCATACACACCTTTCCACTGTCACACTTGATTGGTCCTAATCTCTCACGTCTTATCCTCTTGCTCTTCACATACTTGTAGAATGTCTTGGGGTTTTCCTTAATCCTGTCTGCCAAGGCCTTCTCATGGCCCCTTTCATTCTTAAGCTCCTTCCTGCTAGCCTTATAATCTTCTAGATCTCTATCATTACCTAGTTTTCTGAACCATTCATAAGCTTTTTATTTTCTTCTTGACTAGATTTACAAACGCCTTTGTACACCATGGTCCCAGTACCCTACCATCCTTTCCCTGTCTCACTGGAACATACCTATGCAGAACTCCATGCAAATATCCCCTGAACATTTACCATATTTCTTCCGTACATTTCCCTGAGAACATCTGTTTTCAATTTATGCTTCGAAGTTCCTGCCTGATAGCCTCATATTTCCCCTTACTCCAATTAAATGCTTTCCTAACTTGTCTGTTCCTATCCCTCTCCAGTGCTATGGTAAAGGAGATAGAATTGTGATCACTATCTCCAAAATGCTCTCCCACTGTGAGATCTGACACCTGACCAGGTTCATTTCCCAATACCAGATCAAGTACAGCCTCTCCTCTTTTAGGCTTATCTACATATTGTGTCCAGAAACCTTCCTAATCACACCTAACAAACTCCACCTCATCTAAACCCCTTGCTCTAGGGAGATGCCAATTGATATTTGGGAAATTAAAATCTCCCACCATGATAACCCTGTTATTATTACACCTTTCCAGAATCTGTCTCCCTATCTGTTCCTCAATATCCCTGTTGCTATTGGGTGGTCTATAAAAAAACACCCAGTAGAGTTATTGACCCCTTCCTGTTGCTAACTTACACCCATGGAGACTCCATAGATAATACCTCCATGTATTATGAACAAAGCAGATGAGCTTAGAGCGTGGTTCAGTACTTGAAGCTAGTTGTTGTGGCCATTACAGACTTGGATGGCTTAGGAGCAGGAATGGTTACTTCAAGTGCCAGACTTTAGATGTTTCAGAAAGGACAGGGAGGGAGGCAAAAGAGGTGGGGGCGTAGCACTGTTGATCAGGGATAGTGTCATTGCTGCAGAAAAGGACTCTGTGTCAAAGGAGCAGCCACCGTTGCTTCCCCCAGGTAGGCCGTTCCCCCCCCAACAGTACTGAAGTAGGAGTACTTATTGTTAAGGGAAACAGCCACAGGGGTTACTCTCTAAAATATGACTCCTGCCCTTCCTCCTCCTGGCTGTTACCCACTTATCTGTCTCCTGAGACCCCAGTGTGACTACCTGCCTATAGCACCTCTCTATCACCTCCTCACTCTCCCTGACCAGACGAAAGTCATCGAACTGCATCTCCAATTTCCTAATGCGGTCCCCAAGGAGCTGCAGCTCAACGCACATGGTGCAGATGTGGCTGTACGGGAGGCTGGGAGGCTCCAGGACTTCCCACATCTGACACCGAGCACAGATACTTCCGGCCTCACACACATACTTCCTGTCTGTATTCTACACAGGCAACCTACCTTGCCTCGATCCACTGTCGCTTAAGCCCCGTTGAACCAAAGCCCTCCTATTCTGCCCACCTATACTCTGTCGTCCGCTCTATAAAGCTTCCTCCTTTTAAACTCTTCTTGCTGTTCTAACTGGCTGACATCCATGAGCTTGCGCAGTCATGCCTTGATCAAAGTTAGATAAACAAATTTATTACAGACAAAATCCCAATTACGTGGATTGGTCTGACAAGGAAATGTCCAACATCTGTGCCCTTGAATCTTAAAACATGTAAGGGAGGGATAGGAATGTGGAGTAAAGTATGTCATTTGCTCTGGGGTGTCTTTGCTGTGAGTTGAGAGGATGGCTGCGTCAGAACTCCACATTTAACGAGGGACGGAAAGGTTATGGCAGGGTGGATCAGAAGAAGGAAAGTAGCACTTAATGTTTGAATTGTGGTTGAGGTTTCAGCAGATTGATTTGGGTTGGGAGGAGCCAAGATTGGACAAAGATCAGGCGGGGAATCAGTAGAAGAGAGCCTGATAGATTTGGCCAGAGATGAGGGACAGAAATTGGCACCAGATGGTGGGATTCAGAAGGGCCACTTTTCAACATAATTGTATAAGGGCTAAGAGAGTTGAAAAAGAGCGCCTGAAGGCTTTGTGTGTCAATGCGAGGAGCGTTCGTAATAAGGTGGATGAATTGAAAGTGCAGATTGTTATTAATGATTATGATGTAGTTGGGATCACAGAGATATGGCTCTAGGGTGACCAAGGATGGGAGCTCAACGTTCAGGGATATTCAATATTCAGGAGGGATAGACATGAAGGAAGGGGAGGTGGGGTGGCATTGCTGGTTAAAGAAGAGATTAACGCAATAGAAAGGAAGGACATAAGCCGGGAAGATGTGGAATCGATATGGGTGGAGCTGCGTAACACTAAGGGGCAGAAGACGCTGGTGGGAGTTGTGTACAGGCCATCTAACAGTAGTAGTGAGGGCGGAGATGGTATTAGACAGGAAATTAGAAATGTGTGCAATAAAGGAACAGCAGTTATAATGGGTGACTTCAATCTACATGTAGATTGGGTGAACCAAATTGGTAAAGGTGCTGAGGAAGAGGATTTCTTGGAATGTATGCGGGATGGTTTTTTGAACCAACATGTCGAGGAACCGACTAGAGAGCAGGCTATTCTGGACTGGGTTTTGAGCAATGAGGAAGGGTTAATTAGCAATCTTGTCGTGAAAGGCCCCTTGGGTAAGAGTGACCATAATATGGTGGAATTCTTCATTAAGATGGAGAGTGACATAGTTAATTCAGAAACAAAGGTTCTGAACTTAAAGAGGGGTAACTTTGAAGGTATGAGACGTGAATTAGCTAAGATAGACTGGCAAATGACACTTAAAGGATTGACGGTGGATATGCAATGGCAAGCATTTAAAGGTTGCATGGATGAACTACAACAATTGTTCATCCCAGTTTGGCAAAAGAATAAATCAAGGAAGGTAGTGCACCCGTGGCTGACAAGAGAAATTAGGGATAGTATCAATTCCAAAGAAGAAGCATACAAATTAGCCAGAGAAAGTGGCTCACCTGAGGACTGGGAGAAATTCAGAGTTCAGCAGAGGAGGACAAAGGGCTTAATTAGGAAGGGGAAAAAAGATTATGAGAGAAAACTGGCAGGGAACATAAAAACGGACTGTAAAAGCTTTTATAGATATGTAAAAAGGAAAAGACTGGTAAAGACAAATGTAGGTCCCCTGCAGACAGAAACAGGTGAATTGATTATGGGGAGCAAGGACATGGCAGACCAATTGAATAATTACTTTGGTTCTGTCTTCACTAAGGAGGACATAAATAATCTTCCAGAAATAGTAGGGGACAGAGGGTCCAGTGAGATGGAGGAACTGAGCGAAATACATGTTAGTAGGGAAGTGGTATTAGGTAAATTGAAGGGATTGAAGGCAGATAAATCCCCAGGGCCAGATGGTCTGCATCCCAGAGTGCTTAAGGAAGTAGCCCAAGAAATAGTGGATGCATTAGTGATAATTTTTCAAAACTCGTTAGATTCTGGACTAGTTCCTGAGGATTGGAGGGTGGCTAATGTAACCCCACTTTTTAAAAAAGGAGGGAGAGAGAAACCGGGGAATTATAGACCAGTTAGCCTAACGTCAGTGGTGGGGAAACTGCTGGAGTCAGTTATCAAAGATGTGATAACAGCACATTTGGAAAGCGGTGAAATGATCGGACAAAGTCAGCATGGATTTGTGAAAGGAAAATCATGTCTGACGAATCTCATAGAATTTTTTGAGGATGTAACTAGTAGAGTGGATAGGGGAGAACCAGTGGATGTGGTATATTTGGATTTTCAAAAGGCTTTTGACAAGGTCCCACACAGGAGATTAGTGTGCAAACTTAAAGCACATGGTATTGGGGGTAAGGTATTGATGTGGATGGAGAATTGGTTAGCAGACAGGAAGCAAAGAGTGGGAATAAACGGGACCTTTTCAGAATGGCAGGCGGTGACTAGTGGGGTACCGCAAGGCTCAGTGCTGGGACCCCAGTTGTTTACAATATATATTAATGACTTGGATGAGGGAATTAAATGCAGCATCTCCAAGTTTGCGGATGACACAAAGCTGGGTGGCAGTGTTAGCTATGAGGAGGATGCTAAGAGGATGCAGAGTGACTTGGATAGGTTGGGTGAGTGGGCAAATTCATGGCAGATGCAATTTAATGTGGATAAATGTGAAGTTATCCACTTTGGTGGCAAAAATAGGAAAACAGATTATCATCTGAATGGTGGCCGATTAGGAAAAGGGGAGGTGCAACGAGACCTGGGTGTCATTATACACCAGTCATTGAAAGTGGGCATGCAGGTACAGCAGGCGGTGAAAAAGACGAATGGTATGCTGGCATTTATAGCGAGAGGATTTGAGTACAGGAGCAGGGAGGTACTACTGCAGTTGTACAAGGCCTTGGTGAGACCACACCTGGAGTATTGTGTGCAGTTTTGGTCCCCTAATCTGAGGAAAGACATCCTTGCCATAGAGGGAGTACAAAGAAGGTTCACCAGATTGATTCCTGGGATGGCAGGACTTTCATATGATGAAAGACTGGATGAACTGGGCTTGTACTCATTGGAATTTAGAAGATTGAGGGGGGATCTGATTGAAACGTATAAAATCCTAAAGGGATTGGACAGGCTAGATGCAGGAAGATTGTTCCCGATGTTGGGGAAGTCCAGAATGAGGGATCACAGTTTGAGGATAAAGGGGAAGCCTTTTAGGACCGAGATTAGGAAAAACTTCTTCACACAGAGAGTGGTGAATCTGTGGAATTCTCTGCCACAGGAAACAGTTGAGGCCAGTTCATTGGCTATATTTAAGAGGGAGTTAGATATGGCCCTTGTGGCTACGGGAATCAGGGGGTATGGAGGGAAGGCTGGGGCGGTGTTCTGAGTTGGATGATCAGCCATGATCATAATAAATGGCGGTGCGGGCTCGAAGGGCCGAATGGCCTACTCCTGCACCTATTTTCTATGTTTCTATGTTTCTAAATCAAGGCTTGATGTTGAAAATCATGGGAATCATAAAGAGGCAAAGAGGTTAGCGTTGATATCAGAGTGGGGATCATTTTCTGTGGTGTGAGGAATGATGAGAGGTGTGGGAATAACACTTTGTGTAAAGTGCAGAAAAGGGGACAAATTTCAGACGTGTTCTGCAAAACTTCGTTGATCAAAGTTTGCTTGCCCCAGTGAGAAACTTGGCCTGCTGGATTTTTGGGAAATGACATTGGTCAGGTTAAGGAAGTGTCATTAGGTTACACTGAACAACAAAGATTTTGCTTCCTGAATACTTTTGGGTGTACCTTATGGATTTTGGGATGCTGATCATGAAATTCACCATGAAATTTCTCAATCATGCACCATTGTTTTGAAATTGCCTACATATGCTATTTCAATTCATTATTCAAGTCATTTAAAATGTTACCCACAGTGTAAGCTGAAAATTTTTCTATCTTGACAAGGCATGCCTGTGCATGGTTAGGCAGGGTGGATGCTGCAAGGCAGGACAGGTTTTAGAAAAACAGGGCCTGGAGTCCAGAGGATGCATAGTCATAGTCATACTTTATTGATCCCGAAGGAAATTGATTTTCCTTACAGTTGCCCCAAACAAGAATGGAGTAGAAATATAGCAATATAAAACCATAAATAATTAAATAGTAATATGTAAATTATGCCAGGAAATAAGTCCAGGACCAGCCTATTGGCTCAGGGTATCTGACCCTCCAAGGGAGAAGTTGTAAAGTTTGATGGCCACAGGCAGGAATAACTTCCTATGACGCTCAGTGTTGCATCTCGGTGGAATGAGTCTCTGGCTGAATGTACTCCTGTGCCCAATCAGCACATTATGTAGTGGATGGGAGACATAGTCCAAGATGGCATGCAACTTGGACAGCATCCTCTTTTTAGATACCACTGTCAGAGAGTCCAGTTCCATCCCCACAACATCACTGGCCTTACGAATGAGTTTGTTGATTCTGTTGGTGTTTGCTACCCTCAGCCTGCTGCCCCAGCACACAACAGCAAATATAGTCATAGTCATAGTCATACTTTATTGATCCCGGGGGAAATTGGTTTTCATTACAGTTGCACCATTAATAATAAGTAGTAATAGAACCATAAGTAGTTAAATAGTAATATGTAAATTATGCCAGTAAATTATGAAATAAGTCCAGGACTAGCCTATCGGCTCAGGGTGTCTGACCCTCCAAGGGAGGAGTTGTAAAGTTTGATGGCCACAGGCAGGAATGACTTCCTATGACGCTCTGTGCTACATCTTGGAGGAATGAGTCTCTGGCTGAATATACTCCTGTGCCCACCCAGTACATTAAGTAGTGGATGGGAGACATTGACCAAGATGGCATGCAACTTAGACAGCATCTTCTTTTCAGACACCACCATGAGAGAGTCCAGTTCCATCCCTACAACATCATTGGCCTTACGAATGAGTTTGTTGATTCTGTTGGTGTCTGCTACCCTCAGCCTGCTGCCCCAGCACACAACAGCAAACATGATAGCACTGGCCACCACAGACTCGTAGAACATCCTCAGCATCATCTGGCAGATGTTAAAGGACCTCAGTCTCCTCAGGAAATAGAGACAGCTCTGACCCTTCTTGTAGACAGCCTCAGTGTTCTTAGACCAGTCTAGTTTATTGTCAATTCATATCCCCAGGTATTTGTAATCCTCCACCATGTCCACACTGGTTGGAAACTGGATGGAAACACCAGTACCTTAGCTCTCCTCAGGTCTACCACCAGCTCCTTAGTCTTTTTCACATTAAGCTGCAGATAATTCTGCTCACACCATGTGACAAAGTTTCCTACCATAGTTCTGTACTCAACCTCATTTCCCTTGCTGATGCATCCAACTATGGCAGAGTCATCTGAAAACTTCTGAAGATGACAAGACTCTGTGCAGTAGTTGAAGTTCGAGGTGTAAATGGTGAAGAGAAAGGGAGACAAGACAGTCCCCTGTGGAGCCCCAGTGCTGCTGATCACTCTGTCGGACACACAGTGTTGAAGCACACGTACTGTGGTCTGCCGGTCAGGTAATCAAGGATCCATGATACCAGGGAAGCATCCACCTGCATCACTCAGCTTCTGCCCCAGCAGAGCAGGGCGGATGGTGTTGAACGCACTGGAGAAGTCAAAAAACATGACCCTCACAGTGCTCGCTGGCTTGTCCAGGTGGGCGTAGACACGGTTCAGCAGGTAGACGATGGCATCCTCAACTCCATCGGGGCTGGTAGGTGAACTGGAGGGGATCTAAGTGTGGCCTGACCATAGGACAGAGCAGCTCCAGAACAAGTCTCTTCAGGGTCTTCATGATGTGGGAGGTCAATGCCACCGGTCTGTAGTCATTGAGGCCACTGGGGCACGGCGTCTTTGGCACAGGGACGAGGCAGGACGTCTTCCACAGTACAGGAACCCTCCGGAGCCTCAGACATGATAGCACTGGCCACCACAGACTCGTAGAACATCCTCAGCATCGTCCAACAGATGTTAAAGGACCTCAGTCTCCTCAGGAAATAGAGATGGCTCTGACCCTTCTTGTAGACAGCCTCAGTGTTCTTTGACCAGTCCATTTTATTGTCAATGCAGACAAAGATGCCATGATGCACAAGCCAGGAATGGAAAACAATGCTGATATTGATTCAGATTTTGAAACCTTTATGTCGAGTCAGTTGCATCTGATAACTCAATGTGAGCTAAGTGACTTGGGTTTGTCAAAGGCAAAAGCAGAATTACTGGGTTCAAGACTGAAAGGATGAAATCTGCTGTCACCAGGCACAAAAAAATTCCATGAAAGATTTCGATATTTGAGACAGGTGTTTCCCAGAATAACTGATGCCAAGGTTAAAGAAGGCAGATCAAACAGGTCATCAATGACAGGCAATTCAAAGAACTTCTAGTGGGATTGGAGAAAATCGCATGGAAGGAATTCAAGAACGTTGTTGAAAATTTTCTTAGCAACTACAGACCACCAAACTGCGTGCAGGTGGTTGACAAAGCATACAAAACCGTGAAGTGCAGCACGTCATTTTCTGCATCCCCGTTGAGACGTCTTCACTGTCAGTGACGAGCACGGTGAAAGGTTTCACCAGGACATTGTGGTCATGGAGAAAGAGTATCAGGGCAACTGGAATCAGTGCTGGCTGATTATTCTTGGATACTTAAGGCAGAAGCCTCAGAAACTGATTACAAATGAAAATCGTCAAAAAAACATTTTTAGCTTAGTTGAACTACTGGAAATTGTCAGCACTGTTATGAAATTAAACACATAATTCAATAAAAATTAATTTGTTTCTCCAAATTCCTACATGATACAAATAGTCTGAAATAATATTTGTGTTCTGCTTCAAGCAGTCTATCATAAACAAAAAAATTCTGAGTAAGCAACGCTTTTGGAAAAAAAAAAGTTGTTGTCCAGTGTTGTGGAAAATGGAAATAGTTGAAATATTTGATTACAGGAGGGCCAGACTTTGGGAGCTCAGAGTGAACTTATTGTGACTATACTGAATCAAAGATTGACAGCAAAAATGAAATTGAATAGTGAAAAACCTTTAAAATGCATCTCTTCAATCTTGTCTGAGTTAAATTCCATTTTGCACTCCGTTATGAGAATCGGGTGAAGAAATTGGGTTTGTTCTTTATGCAGAAAAGAATTGAGAGGAATTGTGACAAATAAGTTCCAAAGTGATGATGGATAAAGTGCTGAAGAGAATCTGTTTTCGAAATTGCAAATGTTCAAGAATAGAAGACACAAGTTTAAAGTGATTAGTAAAATGAGCAAAGGTGGGATGAGGAATAACTTGCTGTGCACCAAGCTAGCATCTGATTGGTTGGGGGTAAGCAGCATGGGCTTCAAATGGATCTGCTCTTCAAAGAAAACAGAAATGGTAGATTATCAGAACTGGTGAACTTTGGTTCACAGATATTCACTACAGATTTAAAGGGCAACTGTAATTGCTACTCCATGTAGCTTTATTTTGAAAGTCATTATTAGATCTGCTTCCATTCCCCTTTTAGGCAGTCCATCCAAGATCATAGTAACTCAGTGCCTGAAAGCTGTTTTCTCACTGTGGTGAATGACACTACCTTCAAGACAGTGAATACAGAGTTGTAGAATCATCCAGCATAGAAACAAGCCACTTGGCCCACCATGTTGACATCTTCTTGTAAACTCCAGTAAACAAGTCAACAGTAGAATGGAGCTAGGTTTCGGCTGACACATAAAATCGACATTGTTAGCAACTGAGGTTGGAGTGGCCTTCATTCTGGCAATAAAGGTTAAACAGACTGTCTTTCATTTCCAGTCACCTGCAGTCTATGTAAGGATGCTGTTGAGAGGGGCAGGGAGATCCCAAAAACTGCAGTTGCAGTTCAGAAGGTCTCTGGGACAGATCGTCAATGGGTTTGAATGGAAGAGCAGAGGGAAATGAACCAAGTGTTGTCTATGGGAATGATTTTTTTAATATAAAGACTGGACATGTACAGTATAGCAAATGCAGGAAATTTGCAGTGTTGAATGTGCTCATACCGTGTGCTGGGGTAGGGCTGAATTCTGGGCAATACGATGTCTTGAGATTCTAATATTCTTGGTGACAGTCAGGTTAGTAGTTAATAGCTCTAAAGGTTGCCTGCAGAGTGGTTTTGCCTGGTTGACTTTTAGTTTTGTACTTGGCCCTGAGATCACTGATCCCTCTGTAGGAATGCAAATGGAAATCAAACACTATATTTCAAGCATTGTCTCACCGTGATCCATACAATTGAAACAGAAGTTACTTATTCTCGTATTCCAATCATCCTGCAATAGAAATTAAGCTAATATTTGCCTTCATAATTACTTGCTGTGTCTGCATGTTAACTTTGTATTTGGTGTACCAAAACTCTTGGATCCTTCTGCATTTCAATTTCTGTGTTAGGTTATCCCATTTGTAAAATATGAATGCTATCTTGGCACTGGTTTCACCCCTGCTTACTGAATTTCTGACAACTGTGCCTAGAAAACACTTCTACTTGGGGTTAGTTATTGTAACCTCAGTGTAACAGCTGACACTTCCCTTCCTCCCTTCCTCTTCTCACTATGAGCGGTCTGAATCTGTCCATAACCCATAACTCAATAGCTACAAGCAATTGCTTCAATTTAATTGGATTTTCCCTTTTAGTGGAATTTCTCATTCACAATCATTGCAAGTAATAAAAACAATGTCTCCTTAGGCTGCTGCTACCCAACCTAAGTTACTGTACACTGAGGCAAATGAAGAAACCACAACAACGATAGTTCATTCTGATCATCAGTCTACAACTAGTGAACAGAAATTTTCACATCTTTCTTCAGAACCTTCTAAATCAGTTGAACGTGACCTGCCTGGTAAGTTACATAGATTATATGAGCAGTCTTGGTGGGCCAAATAGCCTAATTCTGCACCTATGCCTTGTGGTCCATATTTTGACTTGTTTATCATTTTAATTTCCATGCAAAATGTTATGTGAATATGAATGCATTTTAGCAATGGCATGATAGAAAAAATACTTTAAATCATGTTGAGTATCCAAATAAGATTTTGGAAGCTTCATCTTCAGAAAATTGTCTAATTCAAAGCGTTGATGCTAACTTTGGTCAACTAACTTGGGTTAGACAAGAACCCCACAAATCTTAATTTAAAACTTACACTTTATTGCAGCAGCACAAATATCCATGTAAATTATACTAGCTCTGGCCAATAACTTTGATTCATGGATACCATTGTCCTTTTGTACCAGTACTCACCCAAACCACTGCTCCAATTTAAACCGAGGAAGGGTGTTGCCAGATTGTGATTTTGTTTCTCATGATAACTGTTCTCTATCGTTCTTGTCCATTTTACCTCTGGCATTCACTTTCTTGTGGGCATATTCAACAAATTGATTGAATAGTAACCACAATAGAATCTATGTGAGACTGCCCAACAAGGGCAATCAACCAGAGTGCAGAAGACAACAAACAAACTGTGCAAATGCAAAAATAAATAAAAAAGTAATAAATACTGAGAACATGAGGTGATGGATCCTTGATATTTATTGATGCAAGCAAGTGTCTAAGTTGTCTGAGTTACCATTAAAATAAAATGCTTAGGAAAATACATTAAATAATTATTAGATTCAGAAGTAGAGCAATAATAATGTGTGAAAGAATACAAATCCAAGGAAGTACATTAGTGTTCAGACCTGACTACCAAACCTCATTCCAAATTGAATGAGTTCTGCAAAATATTGTTAGCTAAATCTTGTTTGATAACACCACAGTTTGATAATAGCCTCATTATGGTTAATAACGGCTTCATTCTGCAGTAAAATAAGAGGTGGTGTGTCGGGGGGTGGGAGGGCAGTAGGAATATATTCAGCAAGTCTTCAACAATATCCTTAATTTGTGTACTAAAGCAATTGAGCGATTCTATGACAGGTTTAGGTAAGGCTTGCCCAACCAAAACTAAGTCTTCTGAAACAACAGAGTCAGCAATGTTAGTGCTATTCAGATTGAAATTTAATGAACTCTTATAATGGCATGTGCTAGAAGTGATAATGTGAGAATATCATT
The DNA here is from genome assembly GCF_030028105.1 of Mobula birostris. Lineage (NCBI taxonomy): Eukaryota > Metazoa > Chordata > Chondrichthyes > Myliobatiformes > Myliobatidae > Mobula > Mobula birostris. Next base: position 1,047,134 of record NW_027274035.1, on the reverse strand, counting down.
CAGCAAGACAAATTTTCAGAACACCCCATTACTGATGGGCAAAAATTATAGAGAAAAGTTATCATAACAAAAAAATCACAAACTGCTAACCTTGCCTAACTCAGTCCCTCTGTAGGCCCAACGTTCTCCTTTGATCACAAGAATCCACATTTTTCTCCCTTCTGGCTCCCTGCTGCTTTCCATGACGGGTGTATTATGAAGTAATATCCATATTGATCCATTTCCCAATGTTATGTTATTTAATTGAAATCTAATCAAGAATTCCATGGTTCTCTAATTGCACCATATTAACCCCAATTTCAGAAAATAACTCTGAGATATAAGCAGCATCTTGGGTGGTTTCATTATTAATCTTGCCAATAATTCAATTTGTCTCATCTCCCAAGTGTTCTAAAACATAGAGCATTACCAAAACTAATTTTGCCTGTTGCTTGCTCAAGGTATTGATCCCTCTCGTGTCCTCAATCTCAGTTCAGTTTCATCTTTTTCTGTAGGTAACTCAGCTGGTTTACTTCTGTAATATCTAGCGTATTTACCATAGAAATTGCAGTAGCATATCCCCATCACAAGTCCAATAAAAGCCCCCTTCTTCACCTCTACTGTGCTTTAATTAATTCGTTCGTTAGCTAATCAACCAGCATTGATAGATTCCAGTTGCCCTGATGCCATTTCTTCATGATTTCAATGTCCTGATGAAGCCTCTCACCATGCTCAACACTGACTGCACCATTACCTGCAGGGAAGAAATCTAAATGGGAATGCAGTAAATGAATCTGTAGTGACATTTTGCACTTCATGTTTTTGTGTGCTTGAAGCTTGTTGTCAACCAACTGCACATAGTTTGGCGCTCTGTAGTTGTCAAGAAAATTTTCAACATCCTTGGATATCTTCCATGTGATTTTCTCCGGTCCTACTATAATTTATTTGAATTGTCTGTCATTGCTGATCTGTTTGATTTGTGGACCAATAAAAATACCTTCCTTGATTTTAACATCAGTTATTCTGGGAAACATCTGTCTCAAATATTGAAATCCTTCCCGGAAATATATGGCCTTTCGAAAACCTGTCCTGTAATGCAGCATCCATCCTGTCCAGGCATACCCGGACAAGATAGAAAACTTTAAATCTTACATTGTGGCCAACATTTTAATTGACTTAAATTATAAATTGAAATAACATGTTAGTCAATTTTTTTAAAAAAAGGTGATATCAGGGAAATTTCACGGTGATTTTCATGATCAGCAGTCCAAAATCCATAAGACACAGCCAAAGGTATTCAATAGTTCAATGGTTCAATTTAATGTCAGAGAATGTATACAGTATACAAACAGAAATCCTCACCCTTTGCAGATATCAGTGAAATGGAGAGACAAGACAAAGAATGAATGACAGAAAAATACAATCCCAAAGCCCCCCCTCCCCCCCATGCACAAGCAGCAGCTGAAGCATATCCTTCCCTCCTCACCCTCCCCTCACCATCTAACAGAATGCATCCACCCTCCAAGCAATAGCAGACCCCCAGGAAACAAAATCCTTGTTGTCCATTGTTTTTTAATTCCTTCATGGCCAACACAAAATTTTGGGAATCAAGGCCTATTTGGAGTTTGGAAATCAGCTATAGTGAGCCTTTGTTCAATTTGTGATTAATGAGTTGCCCCAGCAGAGAGCCTTAGTGGACATAATGACTAAATGGCCTTTCTCTGCGCAATAATGAATTGTCTAATTCTAACAAAATCATCATAAGTCAATTCATTTCCAAACCCTCTGCTGAAGACTCAAGACTAAAAAGAATAATTTATCTTCCCATTATGGAATTGCCAAAATTTGCAAATATGCAGGAAGAAAGTTGGATAGTGCTGCAAATGGTGCAAAGGAGTATGACTCAGTACTAATTTAAAAATGCAAACAACGGGAATTCTGCAGGTGCTGGAAATTCAAGCAACACACGGCAAAGTTGCTGGTGAACGCAGCAGGCCAGGCAGCATCTCTAGGAAGAGGTACAGTCGACGTCACCTCCCCCTCGTACCCCATCCATTATTTATTTTTATACACACATTCTTTCTCTCACTCTCCTTTTTCTCCCTCTGTCCTTCTGACTATACCCCTTGCCCATCCTCTGGGTTTCCCCGCTCCCCCATTGTCTTTCTCCCCAGACCTCCTGTCCCATGATCCTCTCATATCCCTTTTGCCAATCACCTGTCCAGCTCTTGGCTCTATCCCTCCCCCTCCTGTCTTCTCCTATCATTTTGGATCTCCCCCTCCCCCTCCCACTTTCAAATCTCTTCCTTCAGTTAGTCCTGACGAAGGGTCTCGGCCTGAAACATCGACTGTACCTCTTCCTAGAGATGCTGCCCGGCCTGCTGCGTTCACCAGCGACTTTGATGTGTGTCGCATGACTCAGTACTATCCTGTTGGGTCGCTAACTCCTGCATGGCCCAGTCACAGTAGATCAGTAATAAGACAGGCATAAGCTTAGATACTGTCATTTCACATTCTGCCAACGGTAGCTTAGGCATCTGCAGATTGAGAGTCATTGACCATAAGGGTCAACAACTGGCCAGGAGAATACATTTCTTTCTTTTCTCTCCACCAATTAATATGTTGAGTAACCAAATAAAAGATGAGAGATGGGCTGCCGAAGTGTTAATTTCCGTGCCAGATGATATGAATTGCAGGATTGATTGATGTTCCTGTCCATCTAGCTTGAAGAAATTCTGTTTTATTGGACAGAATGTATTAACAAAATCATTGAGTGACAAATAAATGAATGAAAAAAAATAATAACAGGAGTGTACATAGATATTTAAAAAATGTTAATGAAGTGAGTTATATATATAGGCATCCGTTAGTCTTGCAAGACCATGGATCTGCTCCTGGAAAGTCTTCACTCTCCAGGGCGCAGGCCTGGGCAAGGTTGTATGGAAGACCAGCAGTTGCCCATGCCGCAAATCTCCCCTCTCCATGACACCAATGTTGTCCAAGGGAAGGGCATTAGGACCCATACAGCTTGGCAGCAGTGTCGTCGCAGAGCAATGTGTGATTAAGTGCCTTGCTCAAGGACACAACATGTTCCCTCGGCTGGGGCTCGAACTCAGGACCTTCAGGTAGCTAGTCCAATACCTTAACCACTTGGCCACGTGCCCACAATGAAGTGAGTATTTGTTCAATAAATATTGGGTCTGAGGAATTAATAAAGGAAATGAAGGGTTAACATATGAGGAGCATTTAGCAGCTTTGGGCCTATACTCACTGGAATTTAGAAGAATGCATGGGGATTAAAACCTACCGAATGTTGAAAGGAATAGATAGTGTGGATGTGGAGAGAATGTTTCCTGTGGATTGGTATCCAGAACTAGAGGGCACAGCCTCAAAATTGAGGGGTGACATTTTAGTACAGAGGTAAGGAGGAACTATTTTAGCCAGAGAGGGGTGAATTTGTGGAATGCTCTGACACAGACTGCGGTGGAGGCCAAGTCTGTGGGTATGCTTAAGGCAGAAGTTGATAGTTTTCTGATCGTCAGGGCATCAAAGGATATGGCGGGAAGACAGGTGTATGGGGTTGAGTGGGATCCAGGATCAGCCATGATGAAATGACGGAGCAGACTCAATAGGCTGAATGGCCTAATTCTGCTTCTATGTCCTATGGTCTAAACCAAAGAGATGGTAGAATAATAAAACAAGAATTTTGTATCAGCCATTATTTTACAAGTACCATCCCAGAAGTAGCTGTAAACCAGGAACTGGGAGGTGGAACTCAGGTGGGGGGTGGTGCAATTACTGTCTTCAGTGATGAATTATTGGTGCCATGGGCTGACAAATCAGAAGATCCTGGACTGTTTTCATTCTAGGGTTTTAAAAGGAGTTGCTGGTCAAATGCTTGATGTGTTAGTCCAAAATTTTCTAAATTCAGTAAGGTTCCATTTGATCAGAAAATAGCAAAATGTACTTCTTGCACTCAAAAAGAGAGGGAGATGCTTGAATATATACACCAGATAGCTTATAGACCTGACACCGATTGGAGGAATGTTTCACCTAGGACCTATACTCTGGCTATCACAAAAGGCAGGATGTCCCAGTGACTGCCCATTTGAAGTCAATTTCCCATTCCCATATTGAAGTGTCTGTCCATAGTGAGGCCAAACTCAAGTTGGAGGAGCAACCCCTCATTCTATCTGGGTAGCCTCCAACCTAATGGCATGAACATCAATTTCTCTGTCTTCTGGTAATCACTTGCCCTTCTCAACCTTTTTCTTTCTCCAGGCCCCATTCCAGTTACCCTCTCAACCCTTCTGTTCCCATGGTCATCGCCTCATTCTGGTTCCCTCCACCCCCCCCCCGTCCCTTAATTCATTTGTTCACTGCCCTCTCCTGTTAGATTCCTCCTTCTTCAGCCCTTTACCTCTACCACTTATCACCTCCCAGGATTTTACTTCAGCTTTGTCCTGCACCCATTCACCTTCCCCCTCACCTGGTCTTACCTTTCACCTTCCAGCTTGTACTCTATCCCTCCTGTCACCTTGTTCTCCCTTCTATCTCCTTCCTTTCCAGTCCTGATGAAGCATCTCAGCCCAAGATGTTGAATGTTTATTCCTCTCCATAGATACTGCCTGAATCGCTGACTTGCTCCAGCATTTCTTGTATGTTGTTCAAGATTTCCAGTCTTTCTCGAATCTGTTGTGTTTATCATCTATCTTAATAATCTATGATTGGGAAAATGTTAGAAATTATTATCAAGGACATTCCAATAGGTCTTGGAAAAATTCAGTGTAATGTGGTTTAGTGTGAATGGTGAACCAACCATGTTTCATCAATTTATTGAGTTCTCTTAAGAAGTAACATGCACAGTGGATAATGATGAATGGTGAGTGCCCAGGTGAATAATACATAAAAGGCCAGTATTAGATGCAGCAAGTAATTCAGGAGACTAATAGAATGTTATTGTTTGCTGCTTGAAGAACTTACCACAAAACTAAGAAGATTTTGTTTCAGCTATGTAGAATATTGGTGAGGCCATATCTGCAGTACTATGTGCAATACTGTTCTTCATATGTGAGAGGTGATGCTAATGTGTTGAAACAGCTTAGAGTGCAATATTAGAAATGGGCAGGTAGCTTTTTTGAGGAAATATTAGGCTAATTTTGTACCTGCTCAAGTTTGGAAGGGGTGTTATGATCCCAAGGGCTTGATAGGCTGGATCTAGAGATTGTTTCATTTTGTAGGAGAATCTAGTACAAAGCCTCAATTTAGTAATAATTCTTAAAAGATCATTCACTTAAGACAAGGAGTTAGTGATTTTTACAACCCTCCCCACCCTCCCCCCACCAAGGTGTGAGAAGTCTTTGGAACTCTCTTCAAAGACAATGGAAGCTGTGTTTTTGAATATTTTCAAACTACACTGTGTGAAGGGTTAATGTGCGTCAATAAAACTGCAGATTTGGGATTATAATCATATCAGCCATCTTATTAAATGACTCAAGGGGCTAAGTGAGCCTATTTCTGTTCCTATTTATGTTTGTTCCTATGTTATCCTTACTAGTTGAAAGAAAGGAAAGCAGTTCACTATCATGACTGCTGTAATTTTTATTTTTATTCTTAGTGATTTTATTTTGTATTTGAATTGCTCTAGGAATTTCTCTATTGGAGGAAGTTCTGGTCAGTGTTGAAGTTGAAAAACCAAAAGTTAGATCCCTAGGAAGCAGACGTTACTCAAAAGCAATAAAGTTAATGAGTGATCGTGACAAATGCATCAAAGATCTTTCCAGACCAAAAGTTGTGGATAATGAACTGTTTGCATTCGTGCCTGAATATCCTTTGCATATGTCAGGAACAACTTTTCTTGAAGTGAAGTCAGAGAGTGGAACTGAGCACAAGGTAGAAGCGGATGACCAAGTCATTACAGAAGACGAAACAAAGACACATGAATACAAGGTGGGAGCAGAAGATGCCACAATACTACAGAATTCATGGGGTGACCAACCCTCCAGTACTGATGCAAAGAGTGTCACAGAGACTGAGCCTGTGGTTTCAAACTCTCCTGATGTAACTGCAGAGAGCCTGTTGACAGTGAAGGATAATGGAAAGGGTCAACATTTTGCAGGCAACTTGATTGAGGAAATTACAGAATCTGATTCTTCAAGTGAAGGTGACAGAGACTTCTACACAACACCAAGTTATCGCTATAATTTCAAGAACAGAAAGGGTATTGAAAAATTCAGGAAGTTCATTCTGGGAACAGCTGGTGAGAAATACTGGTGGTTGTGGATAGATATTGAACGACTAAAGGCTATAGAAGATGGCAAAAAGAGACAGAGGTGAGACAGAATTTTATTTTAGAAGCTTAGACTAAAGGAATCAAAATGAATGAGAAAGGAGATCAATGAAAGATTAACTTTTTAAAAAAAAAGGCCTATGCAACCTGTCAGTTGATTCATTCAGTAAGAATCAAGCTGAATATGAGGAGAGGAAGAAAATGAAGAGGAGAATATTACAGCCGAAGGAATAAGAGAAGAGAATATCAGTTAAAATATATATGATACTACAAGTCTTTTATGGTAGGAAGGTAGTGGCACTTATAACAAAAGAAGGTGTTGTATGCAAAGATGCTGAAGGGGATTTTGTTATCTGCTCTTAGGAAGCAGAATAATGGAATATTGATGTGGGACAGTTGAGGGGCTGGAATTGTTAATGGATGCTCTCTATGTTATATCTAAATTAATGATAAAGATTGCAGAAAGACTGGTCATATTCTTCTAATCCTCCCCAGATACAGAGAATGCTAGAGGACTAGAGAATAGGAAATGTGGCACCCTTATTCAAACCCAGTATAAGACAACTACGAGCTGGTCAGTTTAAGTTCTGTGCTGGGAATCTTTTAGAAATCTTTCGGAGGAAAATAAATTGGCATTTTGAGATTTTTTAATGAATGGAGAGAGCTATTTCATTTATCAAAAATAAATCATGTTTGAGTAGCCTGTTTGCATTTCTGGCTGAGGTAACTGAAAGGATTGATGGGACAAGTGTATAAGAAGTTGTGTGGAAATACCTATATTAAATTCTGCCAGGCAGGATTGAAGACTGTGTTCTAAAGGCACCACTGGAAGCTTGAATAAATAAAAACGGCTCAAAGGCAAAAAAAAATCACTAAAAGTTTCCCACACTGGGAGATGCATATTGTACCCCAGGTACCAGTGTTGGGCCATTCCATTTTCTAATGTATATTAAAAGCTTGGTTATAGTACACAAAGTGAAATTTGATTCCACATTAGAGATAAGGTAAACAGGGAGCATGAAAATAATAAATTGTTGGAGTGCATTGGCAGGTGAAATAGTGTTGTGAAATGTTATGGTAATTTTACTAGAGGCTTTTGGCTAGATGTCACGGAGATTTGGGGGCAAGAAAGTGGGAGCATAGAAGGGCTCACATTTAAAAACCTATTTCAGGAAACTCACAGCACCAATATCTTTGGAAGTAACTAAAATGCTTTGGGGGAACATTTAAACTTGATTGGCAAAGGGATGGGAAGCTGTGCAATGATTCAGAAGGGAGAAAGACGGCACCATAAGTGGAAGACAGAAATAGTAAGAGGGTTTGAAATGATGAAAACAAGACAGAACTGAAGTCTCTTTGGGCTTATTTGTAAATAACTAAATCCAAGGAGTACAATGAATGAGGTAAACAGTTGAGAGTACAAGTTGAGACAGGAAAGTATAGTATAGTTATTGATGCCAGAAGTTTGATCTAAAATCAAAAATGCTGGAGACATTTCATGGTCCAGATAGCATAATATGGAGAGTGAAACATTTAATGTCCAGGTTAGATCTTTGGTTAGATGGGAGTATACAATTATAAGTATTGTGTACATATAGATTAAGGATGGGCAGGACTGGGAGCTTAACATTCCTACAGAATCTACTGATGAAATAAAAAATGTTGTGTGAGTGTTAGCCGTATTGGTTAATGAAACAATCTGAGAAGGGCTGATCTGTTCCAATGATCATCAAATGATAATCCAAAACTAAAGACCAAAACGGGAGAAGATCACATGTCATGAAGTTACTGTAGATCTCTCAAGTTTGAGAAATATGAAGTCGTAGAACAATGCTGAATGGATACAGGCCCTTCAGCCCAACAAGTCGATGCCAAGCACTGTGCCCACCCAGCTAGTGTCAATTTCCTGCCCATATCTCTCTAAGCCTTGCCCCTCCTTGTACCTATCCTATGCTTCTTAAATTGAATTATTTAATAGGAAAGCAAATTTATAAACGATGTTCTGAAATTGTTTGTCCTCTTCCTTAACTATGGCTTCCAGCACAGGTAACAGGGCTCTGACCTGTGCCAGTTTCATTTTCTGTACTTCTGCTTTACGAGTCACATGGAGACCTCACCATGGATAGCTGATTTCCTTGAAGTACAATGTATACCAAGCCAACACACACAAAGTGCTGGAGGAACTCAGCAGGTCAGGCAGCATATGTGGAAATGAATAAATAGTCGACATTTTGGGCCAAGACCCTTCTTCAGGACTGAAAAGGGAAGGGAGAAAATGCCAGAATAAAAAGATGGGGGGAGGGGAAGGAGGCTAGCTGGAAGGTGATAGGTGATGGTCAAGTGGTAGAAAGGAAGAAATCTGATAGGAGAGCAAAGTGGTCCATAGAAAAAAGGAAAGGACGAGGGGACCCAGAGGAAATTAAGAGGTAGATGAGAAGAAGTATATACCATCAACACACATCAAAGTTGCTGGTGAACGCTGCAGACCAGGCAGCATCTCTAGGAAGAGGCCTGCTGCGTTCACCAGCAACTTTGATGTGTGTTGCTTGAATTTCCAGCGTCTGCAGAATTCCTGTTGTGTGAGGTAGATACCATTGTGTTTTTACAGCAATCTGATAGGTTCAGAGTCACAAACAGTGCAGATAATTTATTCTTAGAATTCTATGATATTTACTGCACTGTGGAGCTGCCATGATGGGATTTTAATTTTTTACATTTGTGTCTGTTAAGGTTACAAATGTACTTTAGTTCCCTGTCAGTTTTAGATTGATTTTCTCCAGTCTCCATTCTACTTGAAATAAAACTAAACCCACTGAAATATGCACAGATTTGTTTAATTACAATTCTATTTATCTGAATACATACTATTAACACTGACCTTTATCCAACTTTAGTCTTTACTATTCGTTCAAGTAATTTTGCATGTTAAGGTTTTCTGTTTTTTTCCTGTATGAATAATTAATGTTTATTTGTTCCTCATTTTAAAGATATCTGAACATAATACAGAATCGGTATTTGTTTAGCAATGGTGAATACTACATAAGTGCAGAGGCACGAGCAAGGCTGGGATTGTCATTCACATCACAATGGACAATGGAAAAATTATGTCAGATTCAGAAAGAGATAGCAGAACCTCTACTTTTATACTGGTGAGCACAGGAAGAGCACTAGTAAATTTATATTAGTGTTCCAAGCAAAATTAAAAAATTGTGAATGTTAGCTATGAGATAGAATGGTTTACCCATAGTTATTATAGAAGAAGAATGCCATAAATCTGAGGTGAAACTGGATTTATTTTTATTTTTATTAGCACTGAAAATTATTGATTATATGTAAACATAAACAAACCCGGGTTCAAATCTGCCACTCTCTGTAAGGAGTTTGTACGTTCTTCCTGTAACTGTGTGGGTTTCTTCCCGAAGCTCCAGTTTCCTCCCACATTCCAAAAGCCTACCGGTTAGTAGATTAATTGGTCACATAGGTGTAATTGAGTGGCATGGGCCCATTGGGCTGGAAGGAGCTGTATCCGTGCTGTATCTCTGAAATTAAATAAGAAAGAATTTCAGTGTCAGTAAGAAGCAGTCAAATATTGCAAAGTAGGTTTTTCCTTTTGCAATAGTGATTTAACAAATGTCTATTTGTGATGTTCAAAGGGCTCTTTTCTGCACATTAGTCTTTCAAATTGACAAGAATCCCAACAAGAAAAAGTTTGAATTCTTACTTTTTATTTCTATTTTAGGGGTCCAAGGTATTGCATGAACCAAGAATATCCCATAAGAGAAGCTGGTGTTGTGCTGAAAGATTGGGAGCATCACCAGTTGAGATCTAAACGTAATGTAGGCCCCTTTCCTAAGACTGCTGACATATGCCTGTTTGATACCAAGTTGGACCACAGTCAAAAACCAGTAAGTATCATATTAAGTTCTTGCAATTAGCGATTTCTGAAGGAAAATGTATGTGGAGGGACATGTAGGGCTACGATTGAGATAAGAATGGAACTTGCTAAAATAGATTGTAAATTCCTGCTGAATTGTCTGCTGTCAAAATTTATCTCACATTGTGGAAACATGCAAATAATTATATAATGTGGACAAAAGCTGCTATCTTGTAAAATCATTTGAGTTTTGCACATCAGTACAATGCAAAGTACAGGAGATCCAACCACCATTTGAAAGCTGACGGTCTATCCAGACTTCTCTTAGCTGTTATAGCTACAGAGCCATCTCTGAAAGAGATCTTTTACTACAGGGAAGTACCTACAGCTCAATATCTCTGGTACAAGTCTGGAAGTACACATGTACTGTTCTATCTAAAGTGGTGGACACGGTGACTCATGATTGGAAAGGAGAGCCAGCCATAGAATTGAAACCTTACCAGGCTCAATGGAAGGAGCTCACAGTCCAAGCAGGATATTTACTATGGGGCTACTGTGCTGTCATTCCTCCAGTATTATGAAAGCAAGTGCTTGATGCAGGACACAGAGGCATAGTGTGCATGAAAGTAATTGCATGTGGTCACTTCTGGTGGCCAGGATGAGATGTAACTATTGAAGAGAAGGCCAAAGCATGCCCACATTGTCAGTGAGTGAGAAATGTTCTTCAACGTGCTCCTTTACATCCATGGAATGGCCTGAAGAACCATGGCAGGGGATTCACATAGATTTTGCAGGACCCGAGATTGCCATCACGAATAGCACCACATATGGAAAAAGCATTGAGGAGCTAAGTTCCATTTTCAGCTGCTTTGGGCTTCCTCGACAGCTTGTAAGTGACAATGTTTGAAGTGTTCAAGACATTCATGGTTGGAAACAGGGTTCAGCACATCAAGTCAACACCATATCATTAGCCACTAAAGGCCTTGCTGAATGATTCGTACAAACATTGAAACAAGTTCTCAGTGGGAAGTGGATCCTTCAACTAGCATCTTAGCACTTTCTTGCTGACGTCCACAACACACCTCAACGCCTCCAGCAAAATGGCTCCAGTTGCTGCACTGATGAAAAGACAGCTTTGCACCCAGTTTGACCTGCTTAGACCCCAAACACAAAACTGTATGTTTTGTAACTTCAAAAACTTAAACTAATACAAAGGAAGACAGGGGAGTCCAAAATTTGAGTCTAACTTAATGTTTGCTTTAAGTGAGGTGCACACGTATCAAGTGGCAGCGTGATGATGTATGCAATTTGCTATTTATACACAGAACTCATCATGAATTATTTAAATGAACAAGAATACTTAATCATATACACACACACAAGATTACTAAAATATTAAATATGCAACAAAAACATTGTGCTAAATGAACAGAATACCCAAGCAGAGAGATGTACCAAATGCAGTACAAAAGTTTCACTACAGCAGAGAGTATACAGGTTTCCCCCACCATCCGAAGGTAGAGCGTTCCTATGAAATGGTTCGGAAGCCGAAATGTCGCAAAGCGAAGAAGCTATTACCATTTATTCATATGGGAAAATTTTGTGAGTGTTTGCAGACCCAAAAATAACCTACCAAATCGTGCCAAATAACACATAAAACCTAAAACAACAGTAACATATAGTAAAAGCAGGAATGATATGATAAATACACAGCCTATATAAAGTAGAAATACTTTTCCACGATCATTACTGCACTGTTCTCCGTAGCGAAAATTTCACGCAAGCGCTGTTGGCAAAAACACGGCGCAAGTGCTCTCCAGTAATCTTTAAGCTATGAAGCTGCCAAATCATACCAAATAACACGTAAAAATACACAGCCTGTATAAAGTAGAAATAATGTATGTATAGTGTAGTATCACTTACCGGAATCGGGACAGCGCAAAGCACACTGATGATGGTGTGTTAGGCTGAGTCGTCGCAGGTTGGGGTGGTGCAGTGGCCCCCACCCTCCGGGCCACCAACCGATACCGATTCGCGAAGCATGCAGGGTTGCAGCGGTAGCCGGGAGGCACACAGCACATCTTTAAGAAAAAAAGCCGAAACAAACATGCTAATTAATTAGGTGCCGCCCGGCACGTAATTGTCGGGTGGCACCTAGTTAATTAGCATGTTTATTTCAGCTTTTTTCTTAAAGATGTGCTGTGTGCCTCCCGGCTACCACTGCATTCTCCGCGAATCGGTATCTGTCCGTAGCCCAGGGGTTGGGGTGGTGGGACACTGGGGTGTCACCTCATCGTCATCTGTTTCCATCAGGGCAGCCTGCTCATCTTCTCCTATGTTTGCCTGCTTCGATGTCGAAGGTCGAGGTTCATCGTCTGCTGTGGCTGATGTGGAAGGCTTGCTTGGCTGCTGAGCCTCGTGCATTTTTCTATCACACAGTTCTTTGTAAACACTCAAACCATCTTGCAAATATCCCCTAAACCTACGTACCCTTTCAAAATTAAAGTCGTACTTTAACATTGCAGCGAAAATCTCACGCAGTTGCTTCACTTTCGCTACTGCATTCGGTTTCGATTGTTATCCTTTCCTCTTCCAATTGCATCAGCTCTTCATCTATCAGTTCTTGGTCATGGGTTGCCAAACCTCTTCAACATCATGTCCGTCAGCTTCCACAAGCCAAACTCATTTTGTCCTTACTTTGTTCACCACAATCAAAACGCTTAATTATGTCTAGTTTTACGCTAAGTGTAACACCCTTACAAGCTCGTTTAAGCTTTTCCGATACCTTAGAACTCATCTTGCAAACGACTGCTCACAGGCACGAGTTTAAGCAATGCCAGCAAGAATGCAGTTCTGAATCCGGGGGAGAGTGGCTGTTTGGGGCGTGCGCTGCCTTTTATTGTGCGCTGATTTTTTCGCACGCTGATTTTTTTATCGCGCGCTGCTTTTTTTTCGTAATAATGAAAACACCTTCTGAAAGTGAAAATAGGGTGCTAATGCAGGTCTTTCATAACAATGAGGTGTCGTAAAGCGAACGTTCGAAAAGCAGGGGACACCTGTGCTTGCCCAGAACTACATCTCTGGAACAAAGCTGATACTTGTGACAGTGGTGGTACAAACTGGTAATGTGTCATACACAGTGGAACCTAGTAACCACAACATCTGGAGCAGACAAGTTGATCAGCTGTTCCCACTCTGAAGCTACTGAAAACCAACGCAAACTGACCAATCCAGATCCAGCTGTAGAAATGGGACAGGATTCTAAGGCAACAACTGCAAAACTTCTGTTAAGATCAAATAACACAGACATTGCTCCTCCATCACCTGTGCTTTCTGAGTATTCTCCCTACTGACAATGCAGTGCCCAAGTCAAGATCTATACATACACCACCAAGAGATAAAATGTCTTTGGCGTCATCCTCCAGGTCGTCAGTTCCTTCACAGGAACAGGCAGCCTCCAGACAGATTGAATCTCCAGTTTAGTGACTAACCCTCAGCACGTGGGAAGAATAATCCCCAGGGTTATGTCTGGGTGTAGAAACAGTCCCCTGCTTAGAAAAAAAAGATGTCTTTTGTTGTTGGTTGAATTTGATGATTACTCCACTGAATGTCAGCAGCTGGTCTGTGTATGGGAAGGGGGAGAAACCTCTAAAATACGTGGGGAGGGGAGGGATGTGTTATGTACAGTGGTGTGCAAAAGTTTGGGCACCCCTGGTCAAAATTTCTGTTACTATGAATAGCTAAGTGAGTAAAAGATGACCTGATTTCCAAAAGGCATAAAGTTAAAGATGACACATTTCTTTAATATTTTAAGTAGATTACTTTTTTATTTCCATCTTTTACAGTCTCAAAATAACAAAAAAGGAAAAGGGCCCGAAGCAAAAGTTTGGGCACCCTGCATAGTCAGTACTTAGTAACACCCCCTTTGGCAAGTATCATAGCTTGTAAACACTTTCTGTAGCCAGTTAAGAGTCTTCTAATTCTTATTTGGGGGATTTTCGCCCATTCTTCCTTGCAAAAGGCTTCTAGTTCTGTGAGATTCTTGGCTGTCTTGCATGCACTGCTCTTTTGATTTTCACAGATTTTCGATGTTTAGGTCGGGGGACTGTAAGGGCCATGGCAAAACCTTCAGCTTGCGTCTCTTGAGGTAGTCCATTTTGGATTTTGAAGTGTGTTTAGGATCATTATCCTGCTGTAAAACCCAGGCTCTTTTCACCTTCGGCTTTTTTACAGATGGTGTGATGTTTGCTTCCAGAATTTGCTGGTATTTAATTGAATTCCCTCTACCAGTGAAATGTTCCCTGTACCACTGGCTGCAACACAAGCCCAAAGCATGATCGATCCACTCCTGTGCTTAACAGTTGGAGAGATGTTCTTTTCATGAAATTCTGTACCCTTTTTACTCCAAACATACCTTTGCTCATTGCAGCCAAAAAGTTCTATTTTAACTTCATCAGTCCATAGGACTTGTTTCCAAAATACATCAGGCTTGTTTAGATGTTCCTTTGCAAACTTCTGACACTGAATTTTGTGTTGGGGATGCAGGAAAGGTTTTCTTCTGATGATTCTTCCATGAAGGTCATATTTGTGCAGGTGTCGCTGCACAGTAGAACAGTGCACCACCACTCCAGAGTCTGCTAAATCTTCCTGAAGGTCTTTTGCAGTCAAATGGGGGTTTTGATTTTCCTTTCTAGCAATCCTACGAGCAGTTCTCTCAGAAAGTTTTCTTGGTCTTCCAGACCTCAGCTTGATCTCCACCATTCCTGTTAACTGCCATTTCTTAATTACATTACGAACTGAGGAAACGGCAAACCTGAAAACGCTTTGCTATCTTCTTATAGCCTTCTCCTGCTTTTTGGGCATCATTTATTTTAATTTTCAGAGTGCTAGGTAGCTGCTTAGAGGAGCCCATGGCTGCTGATTATTGGGACAAGATCTGAGGAGTCAGGGTATTTATAAAGCTTTGAAATTTGCATCACATGGCCTTTCCTAATGATGACTGTGAACAAGCCATAGCCCTAACAAACGAATTAAGATCTGAGACCTTGGTAAAAGTTATCTGAGAGCTCAAATCTCTTGGGGTGCCCAAACTTTTGCATGGTGCTCCTTTCCTTTTTTCACTCTAAAATTGTACAAGACAAAAATAATACACTAATCTTGCTTAAAATGTTGAAAAGAATGTTTGATCTTTAACTTTATGACTTTTGGAGATCAGTTCATCTTTTACTCACTTAGCTATTCACAGTAACATAAATTTTGACCAGGGTGCCAAACTTTTGCATGCCACTGTATTCATGTATGTTCTGACCCTTACGGATTGCTGTCAAGCTTCCCGGTGTATTCAGTGAGAGGATATTCTGAGTAGATGATGTACAAGTAAAATAAACAGCTGTATGTTTGTTCCTTACCTCCAACTCTTGTGTGTGTTATTCAGGGCCACCCGGCTTCCCAGAACCATCAACATAACAAAACTCAAAGGAACCATTTAATGGTAAATAGAGAGAAAAAGGTAAATAAAGGCAAGTGTGATGTGATCAAAACATTTTTGCAAAGCATAAGTCATGCATATTATTACATATATAATATAGGTTGCTTTGAAGGAAAATAAAAATAATTTCCATTTAATTATGTTTCTGCAGTATTTTCAACCATTGATTGACTTTCAGGAGAAAGACTCAGTGAAGGAAAAGAAACGAAAAGAAGCTAGTTTTCTGACTCAACCGAAAGTTATGCAGCGTGGGAAGTTATTGAACAATGGCCCCGATGCCCAGAAAGAGAGTTTGGAGTGAGTTGCAATTCCCTTACTGTTTTGATAATTAGTTACTAGTTTTAATATTGAAATGCTGATTGGGACTAAAATCAATCTTTTCCTGTTTGGATTTTTTATTACAAAAATTGCAATCTAAGAGATTATTACTCAAGGTAATTCAAAACACCATTCAGTTGAATTACCACAGTTTTGAGCAAACAGGATGGCTCAAGGACATTGCAAAAGGTTTTTTTTAATTGTTAATTGACTGTTCTGCCACAAGTATCACAGAGACCAAGAGAGTGACACAACTGAGAAAGTCACTGCCTCATCACGCCAGAGATGTGGGTTCAATCTGGGTGCTCTCTGTCAAAAATGAGGATCTAAGGGAAAGATTGCTCTGTCTGAGGGAAATGAGGAATTGCTGTGTTCTGTGCTTCACAGAGACATGGCTCACTCTGTACACGCCAGATACTTGATTCACAGGATGAACTGGCCTGCTGACTCTGAGAAGGCAGATAATGGGCGTCTGTGTTTCATGAGAAACCCTTTGTGGCACTCCGATCTGGTGGTTTTGTCATACACTTGATCCCACAACCTAGAACATCTAATACCTGTTCTAATTAGTAAGAGAGGTCTCATCTGCCAACAATTTTACCAGTGCCAAAGAAGAATAATATGGGCTGCCTTAACGACTATCATTGACAGTGATGAAATGCTTTGAGAGGTTGGTTATGACTAGACTGAACTCCTGCCTCAGCAAGGACCTGGTCAAATTGCAATTTGCCTATCGTCACAATAGGTCAATGGCAGACATAATCTCCATGGTTTTAGACCACCTAGACAACACAAACACCTACGTCAGGATGCTTCAAAGTTGCTGGTGAACGCAGCAGACCAGGCAGCATCTCTAGGAAGAAGTGCAGTCGATGTTTCAGGCCGAGACCCTTCGTCAGGACTAACTGAAGGAAGAGTTAGTAAGAGATTTGAAAGTGGGAGGGGAAGGGGGAGATCCAAAATGAAAGGAGAAGACAGGAGGGGGAGGGATGAAGCCAAGAGCTGGACAGGTGATTGGCAAAGGGGATATGAGAGGATCATGGGACAGGAGGCCTGGGGAGAAAGACAAGGGGGGGGGAACCCAGAGGATGGGCAAGGGGTATAGTCAGAGGGACAGAGGGAGAAAAAGGAGAGTGAGAGAAAGAATGTGTGTATAAAAATAAATAACGGATGGGGTACGAGGGGGAGGTGAGGCATTAGCGGAAGTTAGAGAAGTCAATGTTCATGCCATCAGGTTGGAGGCTACCCAGACGGAATATAAGGTGTTGCTCCTCCAACCTGAGTGTGGCTTCATCTTTACAGTAGAGGAGGCCGCTAATGCCCCACCTCCCCCTCGTACCCCATCCGTTATTTATTTTTATACACACATTCTTTCTCTCACTCTCCTTTTTCTCCCTCTGTCCCTCTGACTGTACCCCTTGCCCATCCTCTGGGTTCCCCCCCCTTGTCTTTCTCCCCAGGCCTCCTGTCCCATGATCCTCTCATATCCCCTTTGCCAATCACCTGTCCAGCTCTTGGCTTCATCCCTCCCCCTCCTGTCTTCTCCTTTCATTTTGGATCTCCCCCTTGCCCTCCCACTTTCAAATCTCTTACTAACTCTTCCTTCAGTTAGTCCTGACGAAGGGTCTCGGCCTGAAATGTCGACTGTACCTCTTCCTAGAGATGCTGCCTGGCCTGCTGCGTTCACCAGCAACTTTGGTGTGTGTTGCTTGAATTTCCAGCATCTGCAGAATTCTTGTTGTTTATGTCAGGATGCTTTTCATCAGCTATAGCTCTGCATTAAAAACCATCATTCCCACAATCCTGATTGAGAAGTTGCAGACCCTGGGCCTCTGTATCTCCCTCTGTAATTGTGTCTTCAACTTCGTAACGGGAAGACCACAGTCTGTGTGGATTGGTGATAACATGTCCTCTTCGCTGACGATCAACACTGGCACACCTCAGGGGTGTGTACTTAGCCTTGCCTGTATACACATGACTGTGTGGCTAGGCATAGCTCAAATACCATTCACAAATTTGCTGACGATACAACCATTGTTGGTAGAATCTCAGGTGGTGACGAGAGGGCGTACAGGAGTGAACTATATGCCAACTAGTGGAATGGTGCCACAGCAACAACCTGGCACTCAACGTCAGTAAGACAAAAGAGCTGATTGTGGACTTCAGGAAGGGTAAGACGAAGGAACACATACCAATCCTCATAGAGGGATCAGAAGTGGAGAGAGTGAGCAGCTTCAATTTCTTGGGTGTCAAGATCTCTGAGGATCTAACCTGATCCCAACACATTAATGTAGTCATAAAGAAGGCAGACAGCAGCTATACTTTATTAGGAGCTTGAACCGATTTGGCATGCCAACAAATACACTCAAAAACTTCTATAGTTGTACCATGGAGAGCATTCTGACAGGCTGCATCACTGTCTGGTATGGAGGGGCTCCTGCACAGGACTGAAAGAAGCTGCAGAAGGTTTGTAAATCTAGTCAGCTCCATCTTGGGCACTAGCCAACAAAGTACCCAGGACATCCTTAGGCAGCGGTGTCTCAGAAAGGCAGCATCCATTATTGAGGACCTCCAGCACCCAGGGCATGCCCTTTTCTCACTGTTACCATCAGGTAGGACATACAAAAGCCTGAAGGCACACACTCAGTGATTCAGGAACAGCTTCTTCCCCTCCGCCATCTGATTCCTAAATGGACTTTGAAGCTTTGTACACTACCTCACTTTTTTTAATACAGGTGCACATTCCTTTATCCAAAATTCTGAAATCCAAAAAGCTCCAAAAACCAAAGTTTTTGTCGCTGACAGCTGATGTCACTCAGGTGTGACGTGGCAGCACTAGCAGAGGCCACCAGATGTCACTTGTAGCTCAGCACTCGTATTGGTTATACGTGCATTTGCTGTTCGCTGATATTTTGTGTTCACTGTTGAATTTGTGTTTAATTTCGCTGTGAAAATGTCAAAAAGAGCTGCAGATATCCCTATGGGTAACAATGAGAAAAAGAGAAGGAAGCATCTGTTTCATTATCAATAATGCAGAAAGTGGAGTTATTGCAGAAGTTTGATCGTAGTGTGTATGTGCGGTGTCTTACTGAAGAAAATTGTGTTGGAACTACCACTGTATATGATTTAAATAAACAGAAAGACAAGTTACTGAAGTTTTATAGTGAGAGTGACAGTGACGTTCTACATTTATTCCAATAAGTCATTTTACCATGTGTTTGATTTGGTTCGTTTGAAGCTGTATATTTTTGTTTTATTGAATGTTTTTGTTGGAAATAAAATTTCTTCTTGTCATTATTTCCTAAACAATACAGTATAACAATTATTTACATAGCATTTACATTGTATTAGGTATTATAGATAATCTAGAGATAATTTAAAGTATACAGGAGGATGTGTGTAGGTTTGGTGCGCCGCTGGGTCCTAAAGTCCACTGCACTGAGGCAGGTTAAATAAGGGACTTGAGCATACGTGTTTTTTGGTATCGGGGGGTGGGGGGTCTGAAATCCAAAAAATTCCAAAATGCAACTGGCCCCAAGGATTTCGGATAAGGGATTGTGGACCTGAATACAGTATTTCTGTTTTTGCACACTTTTTAATGATCTATTCAGTATATGCAATTTACTTGTTTATTTATTATTATGTTTTTTCAGTCTCTGCTAGATTATGTATTGCATTGAACTGCTGCTGCTAAGTTAACAAATTTCACGTCACATGCTGGTGATAATTAGATTAGATTATGAGGACACGCAGTCCTCTTTTATTGTCATTTAGTAATGCATGCATTAAGAAACGATATAATGTTCCTCCAGAATGATACCACAGAAACACAAGACAAATCAAGACTGAAAAACTGACAAAAACCACATAATTATAACATACAGTTACAACAGTGCAAAGCAATACCGTAATTTGATACAGAACAGACCATGGGCACGGTAAAAAAAAAAGTCTCAAAGTCTCTCGAAAGTCCCATCATCTCACGCAGACAGTAGAAGGAAAGAAAAAAAAACTCTCCCTGCCATGAACCTCCAGCGCCGCAAACTTGCCAATGCAGCACCCTGGAAGCACCCGACCACAGCCGACTCTTGAGTCCATCCGAAAACTTCGAGCCTCCGACCAGCCCTCCGATACCGAACACCGAGCACCATCTCTGCCAAGCGCTTTGACCCCAGCCCTGGCAACAGGCAATAGGCAAAGCCGAGGATTTGAGGCCTTCCCCTCTGGAGATTCTCAATCACACAGTAGCAGCAGCAGCAAAGCAGACATTTCAGAAGTTTCTCCAGATGTTCCTCTGTGCTTTTCATATCTGTCTCCATCAAATTAGGATTGTGCATGGCCCCTACTTACAAATACAATATCATTTCAGAGTGGCCGTGTGCGCTGCGTCGCACCACCACCTTCTCTTCCTCTCCTCTACCTCTTACTATCTCAAATCTCTTACTATATCTTCTTTCAGTTAGTCCTGACGAAGGGTCTCGGCCCGAAACATCGACTGTACCTCTTCCTGATGCTGCCTGGTCTGATTCTGATCAAACAAGAAACGGCCCACCCTGATACATTTCAAATAATATCTGGGGACTTCAATCAGGCTTGTTTGAATAAAGCACTGCCCAATTATCATCAGCATATAACCTGCAGCACCAGGGGTCCCAACAAAAATGACCAGTACTATATTATGATAAGGAATGCCTACCATTCTATGCTAGACTGCATTTCAGAAAATTTGAACACTTGTCTGTCCTTCTACCTGCATACAAGCAGAGGCTAAAGAGATCAGTGGCTTTCAGGTCTGGCTACCAAGTTAGATACAAGACATCAGAATCAGGTTTCTTATCACTAGCATGTGACATGAAATATGTTAACTTAGCAGCAGCAGTTCAATGCAATACATAATACAGAAGAGAAAAAAAAAGAAAAATAATAAATAAATTAAATTACAGTATACGTGTATTGAATAGATTAAAAATGTGCAAAAAAACTGTATATTTAAAAAAAGTGAGGTAGTATCCAAGGGTTCAATGTCCATTTAGCAATCGGATGGCAAAGGGGAAGAAGCTGTTCCTGAATCACTGAGTGTGTGCCTTCAGGCTTCTGTACCTCCTAGCGATGGTAACAGTGAGAAATGAGCATGGCCTGCGTGCTGGAGGTCTTTAATAATGGATGTTGCCTTTCTGAGATAATGCTCCCTGAAGATGTCTTGGATACTTTGTAGGCTAGAACCTAAGATGGAGTTGACCGAATTTACAACCCTCTGCAGCCTCTTTTGGTCCTGTGCAGTAGCCCCTCTATACCAGACAGTGATGCAGCCTGTCAGAATGCTCTCCACAGTACATCTATAGAAGTTTTTGAGTGTATTTTTTGATGTGCCAAATTACTTCAAACTCCTAATAAAGTATAGCCGCTGTCTTACCTTATTTATAACTACATGGATATGTTGGGACCAGGGTAGATCCTCAGAGACCTTGACATCCAGGAACTTGAAACTGCTCGTTCTCTCCACTTCTGATCTCTCTGAGGATTGGTATGTGTTCCTTCATTTTACCATTTCTGAAGTCCACAATCAGCTCTTTCGGCTTACTGACGTTGAGTGCCAGGTTGTTGCTGTGGCACCACTCCACTAGTTGGCATCTCTCACTCCTGTACACCCTCTCGTCACCAACTGAGATTCTACCAACAACGGCTGTACCATCAGCAAATTTATAGATGGTATTTGAGCTATGCCTAGCCACACAGTCATGGGTATAGAGAGAGTAAAGCAGTGGGCTAAGCACACACCCCTGAGGTGCGCCAGTGTTGATCATCAATGAGGAGGATATATTATCACCAATCCGCACAGATTGTGGTCTTCCAATTAGGAAGTCGAGGATCCAATTGCAGAGGGAGGTACAGAGGCACAGGTTCTGCAACTTCTCAATCAGGATTGTGGGAATGATGGTATTAAATGCTGAGCTATAGTCGATGAACAGCATCCTGACGTAGGTGTTGGTGTTGTCTAGGTGGTCTAAAGTCATGTGACGAGCCACAGAGATTGCGTCTGCCATTGACCTATTGTGGCGATAGGCAAATTACAATGGGTCCAGGTTCTTGCGGAGGCGTATAGTCTCCAGGAAGCCCTCTCACCTACAAAGTGGCAATTCTAGATCAGACTTGATTCACTGAGAGATGCTCAACAACTGTGTCAGGGCTTGAATGCTATCGCCTCCACAAGATGAAACCAAGTGACCTGCATGGGTGACAAAACGCTTTCACTCTTAGATGAAGTCAATACCTTTTGTGCTCACTTTGACCATCAAAACATGGAGACGTTTCAAGTACTCCCACAGCCTGCAACGACCCTATGATATCAGTCTCTGAGGTTGATGTGTGAGCATCTTTCAAGAGAGTGAACCCCAGAAAGCATCAGGCCCATACAGGGTACCTGGCCAAGTACTAAAGACCTGTGCTGATCAGCTGGCTGTACTGTTATCTTTAAATGATGTCTTTAACCTTGTGCTTCGGCAGTCTGAGGTACCCACCTGCTTCAAGGAGGCTTCAATTACACCAGCACCTGAGAAGAACGTGGTAACCCGCCCCCCCCATGACTATTGTCCAGTAGCACTTGCTTCAACTGTGATGAAGTGCTTTGAGAGGATGCCTGAGGATCGACTTGGATCTGCTCCAATTTGCCAAATGTTATAACAGGTCAACAACAGCTGGCAGTTCACTGGCTCTTCACTCTACCCTGGAACATCTGGACAGTGAAGTTTCATGCAGCAAGATGCTCTTCATTGACTACAGCTCAGCATTCCATATTATCATCCTCTCAAAACTAATCAAAAAGCTCCAAATTCCAGGCCTCAATACCTCCTTATGCAACTGAATCCTTGATTCCCTCATTTGCAGACCACAATGAGTTCAGATTGGCAACAACATCTCCTCCATCAGCACCGATGCACCACAAGGCTGTGGGCCTAGCCCCCTGCTCTACTCGCTTTATACTTACGAGTGTGAGGCGAAGTGCAGCTCCAATGCCTTATTTAAGTTTGTTGACAACACCACTACTGTTGGTTGATTCAAAGGCAGTGACATATCAACATGTAGACTGAAAATCTGGCTGAGTGGTGCCTTAACAACAACCTCTCACTCAATGTCAGCAAGACCAAGGAGCTGATTATTGACATCAGGAAGAGGAAACTGGAGGTCCATGAACCAATCATCACTGGGGGATCAGAGTTGGAGAGGGTCAGCGACTTTAAATTCCTCAGTGTTTTCATTTCAGAGGACCTGTCTTAGATCCAGCACACAAGTGCCATTACAAAGAAAGGAAGTCAGTGCCTCTACTTTCCTAGAAGTTTGTAAAGATTTGGCATGACATCTAAAACTTTGACAAAATATATAAATATGCAGTGGAGACTACATTGACTAGTTGCATCACTGCTTAGTATGGAAATGCCAATGCCCTTGAACGGAAAAGCCTCCAAAAAGTACAGTATTGGAGACAGCCCAGTTCATCGTGGGTAAAGCCCTCCCCACCATTGAGCACAACTTCATGGAGCACTGTTGCAGGAAAGCAGCATCCATCATCAAGGGCTCCCACCATCCAGGCCATGCTCTTCTCTCACTGCTGCCATCAAGAAGGAGGTGCAAGAGCTTCAGGATCCACACCACCGGATTCAGGAATAGTTATTACCCCTCAACCATCATACTCTTGAACAGATGATATAAATTCACTCAACTTCACTCATGCCAACACTGAACTGTTCCCATAATCTATGGGCTCACTTTCAAGGACTCTTCACCTCATGTTCTCGATATTTGTTGTTTTGAAGAGTATAGTCTGAGTACTATTGTGAGCCACAAGTGGATGTCTGATCAAATTCTATGGAGCATATTAAAGAAGGATAGAGGATCATTTTCAGCAGAGGATTCCTATCCTTTGGGCCTTAGTGGCTGAAGACACTGCCTCTGGTGGTGTAACAATTTAAAATGATTATGTATCAAGAGACACTAACAGGAGAAGCAAGGCAAACTCAGGTGGTTGTTGGACTAGGATGGTTATATGAAAGTGAAAATGTGAGGTCAAAACAGGATTTGGAAAGGAAAATGAGACTATTTTACTAGAAACGCATGTCAACAAGCAGAGGAGAAAAATAAGCAACACGGTGCAAATTGAGATATAGATAACTACTCATCTGATGGGCATAATTTTTATAATGGAAAATGGGGAAACAAATGGTCCACTACCTTCAGAAGTCTCAACTGGTTTATATGTCTCTGGGAGACAGAGTCCCATGCTACCTTTGAATATTAAATTTATTCATTTGTACGTGGCTGTCATATTTTTAGTTATTTCTAATTTCATCTAAAAAGGTGTTAGTAATCCAGTGTGGCATGCAACTTGAATGAGAACCTATAGGTGGCAGTGTTCCCATCTGCCTGCTACTCGTTTCCTTCTTGGTGGTAGAAGTTGTTTGTTTACTGTTCAGTGTGCTATGAGATAACGCTGGGTGAGTAACTGTGGCACTTTCTGTTGCAGATTCACACTGCAGCTATGTGCACTAATGGTGAACAGAAAGAATATTTAGGCTAGTGTGCCAATCAAATTGACTGCTTTGTCCTGGTGTTCAGCTTCTTGAAAATTGCTGGATCTATACTCAAGAAAGTGAAGAATAAGAATCAGTCGGGTTTAATATCACTAGCATAAGTTACGAAATTTGTTGTTTTGTGGCAGCAATACATAAAAACTACAAATTACAATTTTTATATAAGTAATGCAATTAGGGAGGAAAAGTAAAGAGGTAGTGCTCATGAATTAATTAGCAATTCAGAAATCTGCTGGTGGAAGGGAAGAATCTGTTCCTGAAATGTTGAGTGTGTGTCTTCAGGCTCCTGTACCTGCTCTTTGATGGTAGCAATGAGAAGAGGGCATGTCCTGGGTGAGGGGGTCCTTAATGATGGATGTCACCTTTTTTCAGGCATTGCCATTTGATGTGTCCTTGATGCTATGGAGGCTAGGCCCCTTGATGGAGCTCGCTGAACCTACAATTTTTTGCAGCTTTTTCCTGTCCTCTGCAATAGCCCCTCCATACCAAATGGTGATGCAGCCGGTTAGAAAGCTCTCCACGGTACATCTGTAAAAATTTGCGAGTGTCTTTGGTGACATACCAAGTCTCCTCAAACTCCTCATGAAATATGGTCACCGTCATGCCACCTTTGTAATTGCATGAGCGTGTTGGGCCCAGGATAGATCTTCAGAGATATGGACTCCCAGGAATTTGAAACTGCTCACCCTTTCCACTGCTGATCCCTCAATGAGGACTGGTATGTGTTTCCTCGATGTCCCCTTCCTGAAGTGCACAATCAATTCCTTTCTTTTACTGACATTGAGTGCAAAGTTGTTGTTGTGACACCACTCTACCAGTTGATCTATCTTGCTGAAAGCTTCCTCGTCACCAACTGAAATTCTGTATTCCATCATTCTACTGACTGTGGCTTGTAGATGGTGGAAAGGGTTTCGGGTGCCGTGAGGTACCCATCTTCTGTCTAGGTCATGTAACAATGGTATTTAATCATAGACCTTCAGGAGGTCAATGATGGGGATTTGGCATTGGTGAAGCCAATGAATAACCAGAGTAGGATGGAAGAATGAAGTTAGAAATTGTTCAGGCAAGTAAAGAAGTTGACTTTGCTCTTTTATGAAATGTAATTAGCGCTGGGTAAGTTACTCATTTGACATCTGGACTTGATAATTTATATTATTTTGAAGTGAAACCTATCAAATATTGTAAGGCCTATCTAGAATGGAGAGAATGTTTCCTATAATGGGGACCAAAGAGCACAGTCTCAGAATAGAAGGACACTGCTTTAAAAAAGAGATGAGGAGTAATTTCTTTGTCTAGCAGGTGTGTGGATTTCATTGCCAAAAAAGAGTGGGGGTATATTTAAAGCAGAGGATGATAGGTTCTTGATTAGTAAGGCAAAGGTTACAGGGAAATAGCAGGAGCATGGGGTCGAGAGACATAATAATCAGCTATGATGGAATGGTAGAGCAGACTTGATGGGAGGGAGGGATGTCCCTGATGGGACAAATGGCCTAATTCTGATCCTATATCTTGTGGGCTATATAAACTATTCTTGGGCCAAGGCAGTGATGAGGAGTTAGGCCACAGAATAGGCACAATTGCTCATTTAGCTAAATAACCTTCAGTCCTGTGTCCTAAAATGTTTAAGAACTCCTCATATAATCTCAATTGCCTATAGGTTCTTCAGTGTTAGTGGCACCTGGATAGTTATACTTTTGTAGCATATTATTTCATATCTCAACTATTGCTACTAAGTAGTCATTAATATTTTTCCCCACAGCAAACTTCTCATCTCAATGAACAGTTTTAGGTCTGAAGTCTCAAAATCTTTTGAGGATCTAGAATTACATAGATCAAAGCCAGTTCGCAATTTGGAGAAGTTAGTAAGTATAAATTTCAAGGTCCAAAACAGCAAAAAATGTACTAAGAAAATCCTAACAAGGCAACAACTACTTTACAGGTAATTGTTTAACAGAAGCATTAAAAATTTGTTTTGAACATTATGCATTAAAGTAATTTTTGACTTGGTGATTATGTTAGTCAGAAGTCCTGATGAAGTCAAGTTTGAGGTGCAAACTGTAATGGGGTGGTTGCCAGACTGGGTTTGATCCAGGGTTGTTCAGGCCTACCAGGAGAGGCTTAGACCAGGTGGACCCAAGTGCAGAGGAGATCAGAGACAAGAATGGAGTTGAACAAACAATCTTTAATTGTGGTTGGTTTGTAGAGAACTCAGGTTAGGATTTGAGATTCACTGCACACAGGATAGATGGGTAAACTTGAGACTGAGCAAAGACAAATAAAACAGACATAATTTAAATAGAGAAATGAAACAAGGCACAGTTGCACTGATAACTAAAATGAGAGACAGGTGAATATAATCCACTAATAGTTGGGGAGGAGCAGCATTGGAGCCTGGAGGACTCTAGTGCCCCCTGGTGATCAGATCAAAGCACGACAGAACTTCTTCATCCCCTGTACAGCTAGCATCTGGTGGTTCAGGGCAATCCAAATGGTAACCTGATCAGGTCCAGGTCCAGGACGCCACAGGAGGGAACCCACAACATTTGCTCTGGATCGTAATGCTCCCAATACACCAGGTACTGGAGACGGCCACAAACCAGATGGGAGTCCAGAAATCGATGGGTGGTGTATGGTATCTGATCATTAATGACGCTGGGGGTGGTCTCGGGACTGGTGCCAGCAAGCTGCACAGAAGGAGCTTTAGGCAGGAGGTATGGAAGGTGGAGTTGATACGTTTTAGTGAATGGCAACTGGAGATGGTAAGTGACTGGGTTGATCTGACAGAGAATCTTGAACTGACTGATATAGCATGGCACCAGTTTCCCAGACTCAACCTGCAGAAGAAAGTCTTCAGTGGAGAGGCAAACCCTTTGACCAGGATAGAATGAAGGCCTCAGCTGCCTTTGGCAGTTGGCATGCCATTGCTGTTGCAGAGAGACCTTCAGCAGGGCTGCCCAAGCTTTCTTCCACCTCTGCCTGCAACAACTTACTCCTGTTGAGCAGACAGAACTCCCACCTCAAACTCCTGCTCGAGAAATGGGGTGGATATCCAAACAGACACTCAAAGGCAGGTATACCGCTAGAAGAGTGGCACAGAGTGTTATGAGCAACCTCTTCCCAGAGTAGATGATAACTGCAAGTGGATGGGTTGCCCAACGCAAGGCACCTCACGGTCTCCTCCAGGTCCTGGTTGGTCGTCTCCATCTGCCCATTGGACCTGATGAAAGGCTGACTATAGCTCCAATGATCCAGCAGAAGGCCTTCCAGAACTAGAGGTAAACTGAGGGCCTCAGTCAGAAACAATGTCCCGGGACCTGCCTTGTGCTCTCACCACCTGTTGCAGAATAAGGTTGGCCATCTCCTGAACTGAAGGAAACTCGGGCAGGGACACAAAGTGGCAGGCCTTGAGGGACCATTCCACCACCACCACAATCATGATGCTACCTTGCAATGGGGGCAGACGAGTAATGAAGGGCATGAAGATATGGGACCAGGGCCAAGAAGGAATGGGCAGTGAAAGTAGCTGCCCCTGTGGACATGATCTGGGTTCCTTGTTCTGGGCACAGATGTGACAGACGAACACATAAAATTAAACATCTCTCAACCATGCACAGCCACCAGAACCAACTCTTGATGAGCTCCACCATTCCCAGACATTCTGTGATACATGGTGCATGCCCCACTCCAACGTATCTGATAGGACAGAGTTAGGATGAGAGGGTGACCCAATGGACCATTCCTTGGGTCAGCCTCTTGTTGTGCTTTCATGATGATGGTCTCAACCTCCCATCAGACAGGTGCTACCAGCCTGGATGGGTCGGAGAACATAATTGAAAAGGACCTAGAAGACCACTGAGATGTTGACTAAACCAAAGAGCATATCAAGAAATATTTATAGTGGCCAGTAGAGGTGTTGAAAGCGGTCTTCCATTCATCACCCTCCTGAATACGGACCAGGTTTTCTGCATTCTGGAGGTCTATTTTAGTAAAGATGGTTGCTTCTTGCAGCAACTTGAAAGCCGTGGTCATTCGTGACAAGGAGTACCAGTTCTTCACTGTAATCTTATTAAGGGCTTGATAATCTGTACATGGTCTGAGTTCATTATCCTTTTTCACTGCGAAGAAGTCACCCGCACCAGCAAGAGATGTGGAGGGGAAAATGAAACAGGACACTAGTGCATTACGGGTGTACTCCTCGATGGCCACTGTTTCTGGGGCTGATAGGAAGTAGAGTCCAAGTTCCAAGCAGCAATTCAGTTACGCAATCATGGGTTCATTGAGGTGGGAGTGTTGTGAACCTTTTCTTACTAAAAAGTAAAAGCAGGTCTGTGTACTCAGATGACAGAGGAGAGTAGGGTAGACAATCAGCCCAGCAGTGAGAAGACCATATGTGGAGTGCACTGTTGGACCAGTCAGTCTATGGGATGTGGAGAACCAACCAGAGAGGTCTTAAGATCAATGAGAATTCAGGAAAATGAATAAAATGAAACTGGATGGTCTCGGTATGTTGTTCTACATGTAGAAAAATGGGAGCAGTGAGGTGGCAGATACTTCCAGGGCTCAGAGGTCTTCCATCCAGAGCTGTGACCATGACTGGTTGGTCAAGACAGGCCAGGAGAGCTTGGGAATGACTTGCTAACTGAAGCTCCATAAAACTGCCTACTGGCGTAGAATCCATGAAGGCTCCAAGCGCATGTTGCTCTCCCCAGGAGATAGAGGTAGACAGCATGACGTGGGAGGAATGGTGGAATCCGTCACAGACATGCCTTCCCTGGATGGGTCTACGTCTTTTCCCAACAACTCAGGACAAGCAGGACAATAATGGCTGCCTCACCACAGTAGGGGCAGCACTTTCCCTTTCTCCAGTTCTGTTCAGCTGGAGGTTCTGTCTGGTTGCATTGACTCCCCCGAAGGAAACTGAGGGGAGTTGGGGGTGTGCATGACCACACAGGGGACGAAAAGACTCAGAGACTGGCAGCCCTAGAGGACTCACTTCAGGGTTCTCTTCTTTCCAGAAGACAATTGTCAATCTGGATTGATGAGAGTCTCGAGATCCTCAACAGAGTCTCTGGCTGCCAATTCATCTTTAATTTCACCTGATAGCCCATGGTGGAACATGCCTATTAGGGCTTTAGTGTTCCAACCAGAGTCTTTCGCCAGGGTGCAGAGCTCGATTGCGTAGTCAGCCACACTACGGGTACCCTGAGGAAGTTGGAAGAGTTGATTAGCCAACTCTTATCCTCTAGCTGGGTGATCATAGACCCTCTTCATCTCCCTGGTGAAGAGGGATACATTTGCACAACGTGGGAGTTCTTCTCCCAGGGCACCATAGCCCAGGCAAGAGCTTTGCCAGAGAGGACAGAGATGATATAGGCATCTTTGCAGTGGTCAGAGGGAAGCTTAGTGGGTTACAGCTCAAAAGTCAGAGAACACTGAGTAAGAAACCCCTTACATGTCCCTGAGTTGCCATCAAATCACTTTGCTGCCAGCAGGTTGGTAGGTCAGTAGTTGGGTTATCAGCAGGGGCTTGCTGGCTCAACCAGATGATCTTGCTGAGTATCTGCAAAGTGGTCCAGCTCATGTCCACTCACTGTGACTTCTTGGTTGGCCGGCAACGATTGGTGATGCTCGTCCTCTGTTGGGTCCATATTGTGGCTCAGTCTTGCTGTAACAGGGGTGGTTGCCAGGCTGGGTTTGATTTGGGGTTGTCATAGTGAAGTTCCCTGCCTTCAACCAGTGGACCATCTGGAAAGGCTTAGATCCAAGTGCAGAGGAGACTAAAGACAAGAATGGAGTTGAACAAAGAATGGATTGATTTGTGGAGACCACAGGTTAAGATTCAAGGATCACTACACACAGGATAGGTAAGCTCAAGACTGAGCAAAGACAAACAAAGCAAGGCACGGGTGCACTGAAAATTAAAATAAAACACAGTTGAAGATAATCATCTAATAATCAGGGGTGGAGGAGCATTGGAGCTTGGAGAACTCTGGTGCCCCCTAGTGATCAGACCAAAGCATGACACAAACCTGATGGTTACAGCCATTTTTTGTTAGCTGTTCTACAAAATACAGGTCAGGCAGAGACGGCAAATAATATGAAGTAACATCAAGTAAAGCCAGTGAAACAAAGTAATAAAGAACTTGTTCTTGTGGCCTCCTTTTATACTGCAAATCAGATTAGCAAAGGCTCTTCTGCTAATCCAACAGTTATTGAGATGTCTGACCTATACACACAAAATGCCAGAGGAGCTCAGCAGGTCAGGCAGTAAACAGTTGCCTTTCATGCCAAGGCCCTTCATCAGGTCTCCCTCAAAGTTCAAAGTAAACTTATTATCAAAGTACATATACGTCACCATGTACTACCCTAAGATTCATTTTCTTGTGGGCACTCACACTAAATACGAAGAAACACGATAGAATCAAAGGCCAAAAACTGCTCACAGTACTTCCAAGTGCAGTATAACCAATGCCTTACGTAGACTCAGCATTACATCCTTGCTGTTGTATTCTTGTCCTTTTGAAATAAATGCTAAAATTATATTTGTCTTCCTTACCATTAACTGAATCTGTAAGATAATCTTTACAGAATCCTGAATGAGGACTCTCAAGTCCCTTTGCACCTCTGATTTCTGAATTTGCTTCTCATTTAGAAAATAGTCTACACCTTCATTCCTTCTGCTAAAGTGCATGATTATACACTTCCCTACACTGTATTCCATTCCATCTGTCACTTCTTTGCCGATTCTCCTAATCTGTCTAAATCCTTCTGCAGATTCTCTACTTCTTCAACACTACCTGCCCTTCCAATTATCTTTGTATCATCTGCATAGGTGAGGCCACACTTGGATATTGTGCATAGTTACAGTGCAGACATTGTCAAGCTGGAGAGAGTGCGAAAGAGATTTACAAGGATAATGCTTGTAATAAAGGGCCAAGTAATAAGGAGAGGTTAGTCCTTTAGTCCTTTATGCCCTGAAACACAGCAAAATGGGGGGATGGTGGTCCTCATAGAATTTTATAAAATCATGAAGGTATGGATAAGGAGGATGGTCATATTATTTTACTAAGGGTTTGGGAATCCAAAACTAGAGAGCACAGATAGAAGAGGGGAGACAATTAAAAGAGACTTGTAAGGTAACTTCTTTACATAGAGGGTGATGAGTACCAGGAATGACCTGTCTCTTTGAGTTGTAATTGATCTGGGTTTTAGAAGCTCAGTTCCATCATGATAGGTTTCATCCCAGTAATGGCACTCACGAACCCCTCCCTTACTGTTTTTAATCAATTGTCTAGTCTTGTGTTCTTCTCCAAAGTCCTATTTCTATAATCAATGTCACATGATCCAAAAATTGTCAGGATATGTTAGTTTTGGAATTCTTTCTGGATCCATTTCTAGGCTATTGAGAATACCAAACTAAAATATCCTTATTTTGTATGTGTTTCAATAGATGCAGATCACGAAGTTCCAAGAGGCTCTGAGCAGTTATAAAATGGATGACTTACTGCAGGCCCTCCAATACGAAAGTAGAACTGGATACATCTTCACACGTTTTTGTGAACAAACAGGAAATCCGGTAAGCAAGTTGTGGATTAACGAACCGATTTCATGATTAGTTTGAGATCAGGACTGGAACCACACTTCCACCACGTTCAAGCTAGTACTTTGTGAAAGTTTAATGTTTGTAAGGGACTTCCATATAAATTGTGAGTTCTTTTCGTCTACATCCAGTGTAATGTTCACCACTTCAGTCTTACCCATTGACTTTACTACATGGATACTCGCCCTGCAGTGTGGCTCTTCAGACAGTATTATCTGAAACATTTAGAGTGGAGTACTTCAACAGTGCAATGAAGAAACTCGCCAAGTTCAGAAGAGCCAATTCAGTTCTGGTTACTGCACTTTATAGGTTCATGTTAGAATAATAGGCAAGGCTAACAGGTTTAAGGAATCTTAGGTTTGTAGGATGTTGAAGCCCTGGTTAACAAGAAGGAGAAGCATTGCAAGTATAGACAGCAAAGTAAAAATGAAGTGTTTGAGGGTATAATAAATGTAAGGGGCTACTTAGGAAGGAAATCAGCATGTGAAAAGAAGGAACACACATCAAAGTTGCCAGTGAACGCAGCAGGCCAGGCAGCATCTCTAGGAAGAGGTACAGTTGACGTTTCGGGCCGAGACCCTTCATCAGGACTAACTGAAGGAAGAGTTAGTAAGAGATTTGAAGGTGGCAGGGGGAGGGGGAGATCCAAAATGATAGGAGAAGACAGGAGGGGGAGGGATGGAGCCAAGAGCTGGACAGGTGATTGGCAAAAAGGACATGGGAGGGTCATGGGACAGGAGGCCAAGGGAGAAGAAAAAGGGGGAGGGGGGGAAACCCAGAGGATGGGCAAGGGGTATAGTCAGAGGGATAGAGGGAGAAAAAGGAGAGAGAGAGAAAGAATGTGTGTACATAAATAAATAACAGATGGGGTACGAGGGGGAGGTGGGGCACTAGCAGAAGTTAAAGAAGCCAATGTTCATGCCATCAGGTTGGAGGCTACCCAGATGGAATATAAGGTGTTGTTCCTCCAACCTGAGTGTGGCTCCATCTTTACAGTAGAGGAGGCCATGGATAGACATATCAGAATGGGAATGGGACGTGGAATTAAAATGTGTGGCCACTGGGAGATCTTGCTTTCTCTGGCGGACAGAGCGTAGGTGTTCAGCGAAACGATCTCCCAGGTCTGTGTCGGGTCTCGCCAATATATAGAAGGCCACATCGGGAGCACCGGACGCAGTATATCACCCCAGACGACTCACAGGTGAAGTTTCGCCTCACCTGGAAGGACTGCCTGTGGCCCTGATTGGTGGTAAGGGAGGAAGTGTAAGGGCATGTGTAGCACTTGTTCCGTGAAAAGAAGGCATGAGATTGTTCTGTCTAACAAGGTGAAGGAGATTCCCAAGAGCATCTACGGATACAAAAGGATAGTAAGGGACAAAATTGCTCCACTTGATGATCAGTGTGGTCATCTATGCATAGAGCTGAAAGAGGTGGAGGAGATCTTAAACGGATTTTTTGCATCTGTATTTACTTGGGAGACCGACACAGTGTATCTGACAGAACAAAACAGTAGCGAGGTCATGGATTACAGAAGAGGAGGTATCTGCTGTCTTGGGACAAATTATGGTAGATAAGCCCCCCAGGGCCTGACAAGGTGTTCCCTCAGAAAATGTGAAAGGCTAGTGCAGAAACTGCAGGGGCTCTGGCAGAGATATTTAAAACGTCCACGGCCAGAGGTGAGATGCCAGAAGATTGGAGGATAGCCAATGTGGTTCCATCATTCAAGGTAGGTTTCAAGTGTAAGCCAGGAAATTATGGGCTAATGAGCCTGACATTAGTTGTGGGTAAATTATTGGAAGATATTCTAAGGGTATAGATATATAAGTATTTGGATAGACAGGGTCTGATTAGTGGTTGTTAACGTTGCTTTGTGCATGGTAGGTTGTGACTAATCAATCTTATGGAGTTTTTCACTTAAGTTACAGGAAAGTTGATGAAGGAAGGGTAGTGGATGTTGGCTACATGGACTTTGCAAGGCCTTTGGCAAAATCCCACATGGGAGGTTGGTCTGTGAGGTTCAGTCATTTGGCATTCAGGGTGAAATAGCTGGATTCATGGGAGAACCCAGAGAATGGTGGTAGATAGTTGGCTTTCTGAAAGGAGACCTGTGACCAGTGGTGTACTGCGGGAATAGGTGCTGGGTCCATTGTTGTTTGTCATCTATATTTAAGTATTGTAGTAATCCACGTCAGTGATCTACCATGGTTTAGACTGCCAATAGACTCCAATTAATATGATTTAAATCAGGACCTCCAGTGGGACAGGGAAATGTGTAGGGGTGCAATCATAGTGTGCCAGATCAGAGATAGGTTGGGGCCTTGGATTATGAGGTGGCAAATTTCAGTTAGGGTTGAATTCAATCTTTGAGATCAAAGGCTTGTTTAAAGGTAAGGGCAAACATGGTAATTACAGACCTGTGAGTCTAATATTGGTAATAAATCAAAGTTCAAAAATTCAAAGTAAATTTATTCATCAAAGTACATACAGCATATGTCACCATATACTACCCTGAGATTTATTTTCTTGTGGGCCTTCATAGTATATACAAAGACAGCAAAGAGACAGAATTGAATCAATGAAAAACGGCACACAGCAGATGGCTAATGTGAAAATCACAGCAAACTGTACATATACATAAATAATAAATAAATAAGCAATAAATATAGAGAACATGAGATGAAGAGTCCATAGGTTGTGGGCCCAGTTCAGTGTTGGGGTGAGTCAAGTTGAGTAAGGTTATCGCCTCTGGTTCAAGAGCCTAATGGCTGAGGGTAAATAACTGTTTCTAAACCCTGGTGGTGGGGGTTTCGAGGCTCTTTCATCACCTACTGGATGGCAGCAGGGAGAAGAGAGCATGGCCTGGATGATGGGGGTCCTTGATGATGGATGATGCTTTCCTGTGACTGTACCCCTTGGAGATAATCTCAGTGGTGGAGAGGACTTTATCAGTAATGGACTGGGCTGTATCCACTACTTTTTGTAGGTTTTCCATTCAAGGGCATTGATGTTCCCATATCAGGCTGTGATGCAGCCAGTCAGTATACTTTCCACTGTACATCTATAGAAGTTTGTCGAAGTTTTCGATGACATACCGAATTTTTGTTGACTTCTAAGAAAGTTAGCCTTCTTTGTATTGGCACTTGCGTGCTGGAACCAGGACAGATTCTCGGAAATGATAACATCAATGAATTTAAAGTTGCTGACTCTCTCCACCTCTGATCCCCTGACTGACTCCAATTTCCTCCTTCTGTAGTCAATAATCAGTTCTTTGTTTTTGATGTTGAGTGAGAGGTTGTCGTTGTGGCACCATTTGCCAGATTTTCAGTCTCCCTCCTATATGCTGATCCTTCACCATCTTTATTCTGCCTATGACAGTCATGTCATCAGCAAACATGAATATGGCATTGGAGCTGTGCTTAGCCTCACAGTCGTAAGTATCAAAGTGATTAAAATAGTGGGTTAAGCACACAGCACCCTAATGCACCTGTGCTGAAGGAGATTGTTGAGGAGATGGTGTTTCCGATCTAAGCTGACTGGGGTCTGCAAGTGAGGAAATAGAGGATGCAATTGCTTAGGGAGGTGTTGCAGCCAAGATCTTGGAGTTTATTGATTAGTTTTGAGGGGATGATGGGATTGATCACGGTCTAGAATGGTCCAGGATTGAGAGAAGAGCCAGCTGTTGACCTGTAGGTAAATTGAAATAGATCCAAGTAATTCTTCAGGCAGGAGTTGATATATTTCATCACGAATCACTTCACAACAGTGGTAATAGAGAAGCCACCGAACAAAATGTCTAAAGGATAAGATTAATGATTATTTGAAAAGGCAGGAACTATCACAGACTGCTTGCATGTGTTTACGAATGTAAATAAGTAAATCAATTACAGTAAGTATATATGTATATTAAATAGTTAGATTAAAAATACTGCAGCACAGAAATAATATTTTTTTTAAAGTGAGGTAGTGTTCATGGGTTCAATGTCCATTTAGGAATCGGATGGCAGAGGGGAAGAAACTGTTCCTGAATTGCTGAGTGTGTGCCTTCGGGCTTCTGTACCTCCTATCTGATGGTAACAATGAGAAGAGGGCATGTCCTGGGTGATGGGGATCCTTAATAATGGACACCACCTTTCTGAGGCACCGCTCCTTGAAGAAGATGTCTTCAATACTACAGAGGCTAGGAGCTGACTAATTTTACAACTTTCTGTAGCCTCTTTCAGTTTTGTGCAGTAGCGCCCCCCCGCCACATACCATACCAGATGACCCTGTACAGATACCAAAGACCCTGTATGATGCTGTACTGTTGTGGGTTCTATATCGTAATATCACCTGGTTAGACCTTTTGTTGATTTTGTTTGATCTAATGTGATCAGGAGTCTGGTACTTCTACCACAAAAGTTGAAAGGAAAGCATACGAGGTTCAGAAGGGACCGTGTGAATAAGGTCCCCCAATATCCCCCAATATGTGCTATCTGTTTTTCTTTGTGCCAATTCTATGGCTCCAGTCCACTGCTCAAAACAGATGTACCATAAAAATGAGGGTACATAAGCTTTAGGTTATATCTGATATCGATACGCTGTGATGAAAAAACCAAGTTATCAGAAGATTGATGCTAATGAGAGAGAGATAAGGAAGACAATGGAGAAACATTCAAAATGCTAATAAGAGAGAAGAGAGAGCTTAATGAGAAAGAAACACATTTCAGAATATTGACAGACTGGTTGCTTTGAACCTGAACTGTTTGAAGTTTGATGGACAGGTGATACCCCAGCAGGGGGATAAAAAGAACTGGTTCACTAAGGCACGACACACCACGAGATCACGAGATAATGAGACCCTTGAAGAGTGGTGTGCCCCCACAAGTTGGTGGTAGTTTGGAGGTCTGGTCGTGGGAACCGACACAGGGTGAAAAGGGTACAATCGGTGGGAACCTGATGTGTGTGCCCGCCCTTGCCTGGGTGCCAGGTTCACTGCGGAAGAACGGTCGTATCCGGAACGGAGGGGTCACAGTCGGTGACCATAGAAGACATAAAAAAGGGTCTGCCCGAAAGCCAACTGCGAAGAACATCAAAGGTCTGCTGAATCAGATTTGCGCATCTCTCTCTCTCTCTCCAACGGCACAACAGCGATTACTGTGAACTGTACTAAGCTGAACTGAACTCTGCATCACTTGAGACTGATCATTTTACCCCTAGACTGCGATAGAGCTTGGTTGATTCCTATTACCCTAGTTCTGTGTACGTGTGTATTATCATTGCTAACCTGTTGCATTTATATCCTTACGATTAGAGTATTGTGTTACTTATTTCTTTAATAAAACTTTATTAGTTTCTGTTAAACCAGACTCCCAACACATGGTCCATTTCTGCTGGTTTGGCAACCCATTTAGGGGGTACGTAACATAAGTGGGGATCTCGTCCGTGATTTTGAGCGCCAAATTTGGGACTGGGTAAATTGACTGGGTTAAAATTCCCAAAAGAAAGAAAGGGCAAACAGCAGAAATGGAGATTGAAGAATTTCTAAAGGCGCCAACTTTGGAGGCATTAGAGGATGCCAGGAAATCAGAATTGGCAACTGTGGCCAAACGGTTGAATCTTTTTCAGGGGAAGTCGACAATGAGGAGAGCGGAGATGCACAGAGCTATCATAGAGCATTATGTGTCTAAAGGTGTGTTTCCCCAAGGGGAGCTGGAGGTGGTATCTATGGGCAAACCTGGTGGAGAAGCAGTACAGCTGCAGATGGAAAAATTGAGACTCGAGCACGAGTTCCGGGTTAAACAGCTGGAATGAGAAGAGAGGGACAGGCAGTTAGCATGAGAAGAGAGAATAAAACAGCTAGAACAAGAAGAGAAGCGGTTAGAACGACAAGAGAGAGAGAAACAGAGGGAAAGGGAATTTGAGCTAGAGAAGTTAAGGATGACGCTAGTGCAGGGGCCCATGCCGAACCAAGGTGGAGGGTTCAGGGCGACCCAGGAGGTTAGGCTGGTTCCCCCATTTGAGGAGGCTGATGTCGATCGGTACTTTCTACATTTTGAAAAAGTTGCTGCAAGTCAGGACTGGCCGAGGGATAAGTGGGCTGTTTTGCTTCAGAGCGTACTTAAAGGAAAAGCTCAGCAAGCTTACTCAGCGTTATCCGCAGAAGATGCCCAGAGGTATGATGTGGTGAAAGAGGCTATACTCAGGATTTATGAGTTGGTCCCGGAGGCATATCGGCAGAGGTTCCGGAATGTGAGGAAGCAGTGGGGCCGCACGTATTTAGAGTTTGCCCGTGAGATGCAGATGTATTGTGAGCGTTGGTGCGCCTCAAAAGGGGTCAATGGGGATTATGACAGACTGCTACAGCTAATACTGATTGAGCAATTTAAAGGTTGTGTCCCTGAAGGTATGAGGCCCTATCTAGATGAGAAAGAGGCAGAAACCTTAGCCGCAACTGCTAAGTTAGTGGATGAATATGCGTTAATGCACAAAGCGAAGTTTACCCCGAGTAGAAGCTACCAGAAGGGTAGTCAAGAGGGCAGAGAGAGTCCGCCAGAAAAGTCAGAAAGTAAGCCGGGGACTAGTGAGAAGGATAAGGAAGACCGGGAGCAGTTTGGTAGGAAGTCTCCTGGGGTCGTATGCTATAATTGTGGGAAAGCCGGTCACTTTGCATCCAGGTGCTTTGCCCCAAAGAAGGAGACGGGGAAAGGAAAAAGGACGGTTCCAACTGGCTGTATTGAGCTGGCAAACAAACTGCTAGGGGAGAAGAGGTCTGATAAAGTTCAGGAAGGGCGCAAGAAGTTTATCTCGGCCGGCTTGATATCGGTGAAGGAGGGGTTAAACCCGGTTCCAGTACGGATCTGGAGACACACTGGAGCTTGTCAGTCATTGATCTTAAAGAGTGTGTTAGACTTTAGTTCAGAGATCCATACTGGGGAGGTCAGGGTGATAAAAGGCATTGGGAAAGGGACTGAAGCAGTACCTTTGCACCAGATACACCTAAAAAGCGACTTGGTCTCCGGACCGGTCATGATCGGGGTGAGGCCCGAACTACCCATGGAAGACGTGGAGGCCTTACTCGGTGATGACCTTGACGGCGGAAATGTTTTCTCAGCAGTAAAACTGACAAGCCAGCCTGCCAGCATTGAGGCCCCGCCCAAGGACTCACAGGTTTAACCCCTTTGCGCAGTGACTCGACGCATGTCCAGAAAGGCTGCCGAAGTGAATGTAGATTTAGCTAAGAGATTTTTATCAGCCTTGTACCAGGAGGGGTTAGAAAGTGAGAAGAAGGGGCGTAGTGAAACGGAAGTTGAGGTAGACATCATTAGCAAGGAAGGAACTTATACAGGCACAGGAACGAGACGAGGTGCTGATGGTTTTGACGGAGACAGCTCTCTCCGAAGCAGAATTAAAAAGGGAGCCAGTGGGCTATTATGTGAAGGAGGGAGTACTAAGGAGGAAATGGAGACCAAGTACCGTGCCCGCAGATGAGGAATGGGGGGTGATACACCAGGTGGTAGTGCCAAAAATTTACAGGGGCGAGATTTTTAACCTGGCCCACAAGATACCCCTCGGTGGACATTTTGGGGTGAGGAAAGCAGTCAATAGAATCATGAAAGAGTTTTACTGGCCGCACAGGAGGAAGGATGCTATTGACTATTGTAGACGTGAGCTAACACAGTTACAGGCTATTGATATGCTAACAGTTTGCCACGATAAGCGAGCAGACCTAGTCGGTGTTATCATGAAAATTAATGAGGCTGGGGTGCCACCTGATAAAGGGAAAACCCACTTTGAAAAGATAATTATGGTGCCGACCAGATGGGGGAACCCCATTGTTTTGGCCAGCTTTGCTGATAAGGTCTCTCCCTTAACCCCCGAATAGAGCGAGCCGCTGAAGAAACTAATTAACTGGCACGCACACGTATGTCCGGATGTCCCGGGGCAATGCAAAGAGACGGTACATGGTGTTGTTGTCATCAGGTCAGCCTAGTGAGCAACACCCCTATAGGATGATTAATTCAGTGACAAAAGGGCTAAAGAATGCAGAAACGTATATTAACGATTTAGTGGTCTGGAGTGACACATGGGAGGAGCACATTGTGGCAGTAGAGGAGCTGTTTAAGAGGCTGTTAGAAGCCAACCTGACAGTGAACCTCTCAAAAAGTGAATTCGGCCACGCGAAGGTCACTTATATGGGATTTGTAGTAGGACAGGGGCAGCTGGCTCTGGTGCAGGCTATCTCTGAAGTCCCCACCCCGACAGACAAGAGAGCCCTGAGAAAGTTCTTGGGGATGGTGGGGTACTATCAGAAGTTTTGCAAAAAAAAATTTGCGGATATTACCCTCCCTCTTACTAAGCTCTTGCCAAAGAATGCGAAGTTGGTGTGGGATGGCCTTTGTTATATTTGTCCGGCATGGAAACCACTGATAATTTACACTGATCACAACCCATTAGTGTTTTTGGCCACTATGAAGGATAAAAACAAAAGGTTGCTAAATTGGAGCCTGGTCTTAGAGGATATTAAAATAACACATATAAAAGGAACGGAAAATGTGATTGCTGACTGTCTGTCAAGATGTTGACAACTTAAAGTTCTCTGTATTAGCCAAATAGCTGATGACCCTGTATATTAATATGTATCTAATAATGTATTCATGCCCATAATTTTTACCCCGGTAAAAATCCTTTGAAGGATAAGGATGTGACGAAAAAAACCAAGTTATCAGAAGATTGATGCTAATGAGAGCGAGATAAGGGAGACAATGGAGAAATATTCAAAATGCTAATAAGAGAGAAGAGAGAGATTAATGAGAAAGAAACACATTTCAGAATATTGACAGACCGTTTGCTTTGAACCTGAACTGTTTGAAGTTTGATGGACAGGTGATACCCCAGCAGGGGGATAAAAAGAACTGGTTCGCTAAGGCACGACACACCACGAGATCACGAGATAACGAGACCCTGGAAGAGCGGTGTGCCCCCACAAGTTGGTGGGAGTTTGGAGGTCTGGTCACGGGAACCGACCATAGATGCACAGGGTGAAAAGGGTACAATTGGTGGAAACCTGGTGTGTATGTCCGCCCTTGCCTGGGTGCCGGGTTCACTGCGGAAGAACGGTCGTATCCGGAACGGAGGGATCACAGTCGGTGACCACAGAAGACATAAAAAAGGGTCTGCCCGAAAGCCAACTGTGAAGAACATCAAAGGTCTGCTGAATCAGATTTGCACATCTCTCTCTCTCTCTCTCTCTCTCTCTCTCTCCCCCTCCAACGGCACAACAGCGATTACTGCGAATTGTACTAAGCTGAACTGAACTCTGCCTCACTTGAGACTGATCATTTTACCTCTAGACTGCGATAGAGCTTGGGTGATTCCTATTATCCTAGTTCTGTGTACATGTGTGTTTTATCATTGCTAACCTGTTGCATTTATATCCTTACGATTAGAGTACTGTGTTACTTATTTCTTAAATAAAACTTTATTAGTTTCTGTTAAACCAGACTCCCAACACGTGGTCCATTTCTGCTGGTTTGGAAACCCAGTTACGGGGTACGTAACAATGCAAACTCCGCACTGCTTGGTTTCTGTTAATCATTTTGAGAATAGTTTACTTAGACTATTTTCCTTTTATTAGAGAGAGCATCATTTATTTTGTACCTGCCATAACTGTAAGCTGGAGAAGTTTC
The DNA here is from genome assembly GCF_030028105.1 of Mobula birostris. Taxonomy (NCBI): domain Eukaryota; kingdom Metazoa; phylum Chordata; class Chondrichthyes; order Myliobatiformes; family Myliobatidae; genus Mobula; species Mobula birostris. Next base: position 1,005,336 of record NW_027274035.1, on the reverse strand, counting down.
GAAGTGCCTTTCAGCTACTGAAATACTTTTTGAAGTATTGTAATATAGATGTCCACAGGCCAGTCAGTTTGTACACAAGCTCTCCAAAAACACTAATTGTATAACCATGATGCCGAGAGGTTGCTGGGATGGCAGGAAGGATGCATGAGGAGAGATTGAGTCAGTTTAGCTTGTATTTGGGGGACTGAAAAATGAATCTCAAAGATCTACAAAATTAGAGCTATAGAGTTGTCTGGGGTAGAAATAAGCCCTGTGCTGCAGTTGTACAAGATAATGTACAGTTTTGGTTACTTTGTTATCAGAAGAACTTGAGGGCCAGAGTTATACAGAGAGATTGAAGAGGTTAAGACTTCAATCACTAGAGGGCAGGAGAATAAGGGGAGATCTTATAGAGGTGCAGTATATTAAATTGCAGGGTACAGATTGGGTGAATGCTTGTTGGCTTTTTTCCGCCTCAGGTTGGGTGAGACTAGGATGAAAAGTGAAACATTTAATGGGAATTGGACTGGGAAGATCAATCAGAAGCTAGTGCTCATGTGGAATGAGCTGCCAGCTGAAGTGGTATACGTGAGTTCAATTTTTATCTTTAAAAGAATTTTGGATAGGTACAGGGATGGGAGTAGTATAGAGGACTATGGTCCAGATGCAGGTTACTGGGACTGGGCAGAGAACCAGGCTGATAGAGACTAGATGGGCTATACCAGACCTGTTTCGTTGCTGTTGTGCTCTATACAGCTTTTCCCTGCCATCCGAAGGTAGACTGTTCCTATGAAACAGTTCGTAAGCCGGAATGTCGTAAAGCGAAGAAGCAATTACCATTTATTTATATGGCAAAAATTTGTGAGCGTTCTCAGACCCAAAAATAACCTACCAAATCATGCCAAATTACACATAAAACCTAAAATAACAGTAACATATAGTAAAAGCAGGAATGATATGATAAATACACAGCCTATATAGAGTAGAAATACTTTTCCACAATCATTGCCTGCACTGTTCTCCTTAGCGAAAATCTCACGCAAGCGCTCTTGGCAAAAACACGGCACAAGCACTCTCGGCAGAAAATCTCACTCAAGTGCTGTTGGCAAAAACACTTTCTCCAGTAACCTTTAAGCTATGAAGCTGCTAAATCATACCAAATAACATGTAAAAATACACAGCCGATATAAAGTAGAAATAATGTATGTACAGTGTAGTATCACTTACCGGAATTGGGACAGCGCCGAGCACAGTGATGATTGTGTGTTAGGCTGAGTCGTCAGAGGTCGGGGTGGTGCAGTGGCCCCCACCCTCTGGGCAGCAAACCGATACCGACCTGCAAGGTATGCAGGGGTGCAGTGGTAGCCGGGAGGCACACAGCACATCTTTAAGAAAAAAGCCGAAATAAACAAGCTAATTAATTAGGTGCCACCCAGCACGTAATTGTTGGCCCAGATCAGAGGCGATTGTTGATTGCGTCGCCTCTGATCTGGGCCGATATTTACGTGCTGAGCGGCACCTAATTAATTAGCTTGTTTATTTCGGCTTTTTTCTTAAAGATGTGCTGTGTGCCTCCCAGCTACCGCTGCATTCTCCGCGAATCGGTATCTGTCTGGTGCCGGGGGGTGGGGTGGTGGGACACTGGGGTGTCATCTTGTCATCTGTTTCCATTAGGGCAGGCAGCTCATCTTCTCCTATGACTGCCCGCCTCGATGTCGAAGGTCGAGGTTCGTCGTCTGCTGTGGCTGATGTGGAAGGCTTGAAAAACGACAGAATGCTTGACTACTTAGCCTCGCGTATTTTTCTATCATACAGTTCTTTGTAAGCACTCAAACCATCCTGCAAATATGCCCTAAACCGACGTATCCTTTCAAAATTAAAGTTGTACTTTATCATTGCAACGAAAATCTCACGCAGTTGCTTCACGTTCAGTTCCTGGACAACTTCATTTTCGGTCCGTTCGCTGCTGCATTCGGTTTCGATTGTTAACCTTTCCTCTTCCAATTGCATCAGCTTTTCATCTATCAGTTTTTGGTCATGGGATGCCAAAACCTCTTCAACATCATCTTCATCAACTTCCACAAGCCAAACTCACTTTGTCCTTACTTCGTTCACCACGATCGAAATGCTTAGTTATGTCTAGTTTTACGCTAAGTGTAACACCCTTACGAGCTCTTTTAGGTTTTTCCGAGACCTTAGAACTCATCTTGTTAACGGATGCTCGCAGGCAAGTGTTTAAGCAATGCCGGCTAGAATGCAGTTCCGAATCCAGGGGAGAGCGGCTGCTTTTTTTCACGCGTTGCTTTTCCTGCGCGCTGCCTTTTTTCGTAACAGTGAAAACACCTTCTGTTAGCGAAAACAGGGAACTAATGTAGGTCTTTCGTAACAGTGAGGTTTCATAAAGTGAACGTTTGAAAAGCGGGGGACACCCCCGCTGAAGATCCTTGAAGGTGACAGCAAAGATTAGTAATGTGGTTAAGGAGCAAATAGGATGCTGGCCTTTAATAAATAAACCATGGATCAGACTCAACTGGAATACTGCAAGCAGTTCTGGTCACCACATGTTAGAAAATATATGAGGGTGCAGAGGATATTCACCAAGATGAAGCCTGGAAGGAAGAGTTTCATTCATAAGGAGAGACTGCAGAAGCTGGGTCTGTTTCCTCTGGAGCAAAGGAAGTAAAGAGGGTCATGATTGATATATAAAATTATGAAGGACATAGAAAAGATTGACTGCCGGAAATTTTTCCTCATTTCAGACACAAAGTAACAGAGATATTTACTTAGGCATCAGCGATTTAGATGGGATCTAAGGGGAGCCTTGTAACCAGAGAGTGAAATGTACCATGAATACACTGCCTGAGAGAGTTGCAGAAGTCAAGTCACTGACATGAATTAAAAACTGTCGAGACAAGCGCTGGAGTAGGCTAGGCATTGAAGACTATGGGTCATGTACTAGAAGATGGGGATAATATGGATGGGTGCTCACTGGTCAGTTTGGATGTGGTGGGTTGTATGGCCTGTTAAACACAGGTGCACACAAAGGAATGAAACCCCTTCTATCCAACATTTTGTTAGCAAATGTGCAGTCACTGGAGAACAAAATCAGGGGCAAGATTGATGTATCGGAGGGAAATGAGAGATTGTTATGTTCTATGTCTGCCTGAGATGTGGCTTAGCCACAGCATGCCTGATACAGTGATCAGACTTGAAGGCTTCGCGATTTACAGGATGGACCAAAATGCTGATTTGGAAAAGACAAAATTTCATGGTAAATTCTTGCCTGTGCTCAGATGTGGCAGTTTTGTCAAACTTGTGTTCCCCTGACCTTAAACAGCTAACTGACTACTGCCATCCATTCTATTCACTTGGGAGTTCTCATCTGTGATCATGATTGCAGACTGTAATCAAGCGCATGAGTTACTGCATAATGCTGTCTCCAAACAAGAAATAGTCCATCCCAATACATTTGAAATCATAGTTGGGGACTTCAACCAGGCTCGTTTGAAGAAAACTCTGCTCAATTACCATCAGTATATAACCTGTAGCACCAGCGGTCCCAACACACTGGACTGGCACAGACAGGGTAGACAGCCAGCTATTTAGTTCCCCCAGAGTAGAAATGTTGAATACTAGAAGGTAAAGAGGATGTGCTGAGCAAGTTTTTTTTTATACAGAGAAGATTTTAGTGCAAAAAGTGTTACTGAAAGCATACAAGGTTCAGAAGTGGTCATCCTGAAATGGGCTTCTAGGGTAGTAGTGGAAGTAGATGGCATTCATGCAACTTTCAGATAGGTAGGCAGAAAATGGCAGGATATAGATCATGTGTAGATGGTGGTGGTGGTGGTGGGGGGGGGAATTAATTTAATTTAACAACACAGCACATACATTGTGACCAAAGGGCCTGTTCCATGATCTCTGTTCTGTTGAGCTTCGGTGGAAGGTGGAGGTGGCCAAGACAGAAAAGTCAGAGTAGGAAGAGGATGGTGGAGGTAGGGGGAATTTGGTGAGTTAATGTGACAGAATCTCAAATGTGAACTGAACCAAGGTGACAAAAGTTTGCATTTAGATTCCCAGAATAGTGTTAACTACATTGATAGTCTGATCATGGTGAAGAGTGCACCGCATAATGGGAGGCAGGTGTAGTTTCTCAGTGCCTCAAGCAGAACAGATGATGGGCAGTGGGTGGGATGGAAAAGGGCAGCTCATTTTAAATACCCACTACCCTTTGTACGAAAAAAATTATCCCCCAGATCCCTTTCAAATCTTACCCTTCTCACCTTAAATTTATGTACTTGAGTTTTAAAATCCCCTACCCTGGGGGTGGGGGTGTGTGGGGAGAAGATATGGCCATTTACTTTATCCGTGTTCCCTATGTTTTTATATACCTCCATAAGGTCATACCTCAGTCTTTTGTGCTGCCAGCCTACCCAGTCTCTTTATAATTTATACCCTCTAATCCTGGTAACATTTACATGAATATTTTCATCACCCTTTCCAGCTTAATGAAATTCTTCCTATACCAGACTGAGCATAACAGTTAAAATACAACAGTCAGGAAGGGGCCATTTGTATCCAGCAGATAAGTTGATCGGAAGAGAGTTTTGCTTGAAAGTATGAATTCAATTGGCTCGGTATGGTCAGAGTAACTGCAATAGCCACCGGCTTGCAGCTCCTTTTCTCAGCAGTTGTTAAGAAGTTGCCTTTCTAATAGAGATGGACACAGAGCTCTGGACCCCTGTAACTAGCGAGTACGTGCCTCTGCTAACATGCATGTCACCCACATTGTATTTGAAAACAAATGATAGGTGATGGTCAATGTTTTTGTTTCTTTTGCTACTTCAGTGCTGTTAGATCATGTTGTGATTCACAGCTTTGCCTGTTGGCTACTTTAGGAGTGTGGGTTTGTCAGTTTGTTTTTGTAGATGAAACTTAAGCTACCTTGGCAGGAAGGATTCCTTCTGGCACTTTCTGGAGAAAACATTTCCAAACTAGATTTCAATTTATTTCAGAGATCAGTGACAAACCGACAGTCCTCTACACATACAAGATGCTGGCAGAACTCAGCAGGTCAGGCAGCATCTATGAAAAGATTAAGCAGTCAACATTTCGGGCAGAGACCTGCCCTCAGGATTGGGGAAAAAAGAGATGAGATGAGAGAGTAAGAAGGTGCGGGGAGGGGAGATTTCCAGGATTGCAGATTTTCTCATGATTGTGAGTCCTCTACACGTGACTACAAAATTCAGACCATTTGGTTAGTCATGGGACACCAGCAGAATTAATATCCTGGATTCTTGCACAAAAAAACAAGATGCTGAGGAACTCAATAGTTCAACAAGCACCTGAGGAAGTTTCAGGTCACGATCGTTTATCTAGACCATGCCCATTTGGATTAATTGGATTTAAGGTTGATTAACTGACCAATGGCTTAATGAATCAGGGCCTGCATGGTTTTGCTAGCATGGTTCGGGAGGGTTTAAACTAATTTGCGAGAGGGATGGGACCCAGAGCGATAGAGCAGTGAAAGGAGTGCATGGAGTAAAGCCAGATCTAACATACAGAGAGGCTTTGAGGAAAGAGAAGCAGAATAAACAGGGTAAAGACAGTAAGGTAGAAATGTGTGTACCTCAATGCAAGAAGCATCAGGAACAAAGGTGATGAACTGAGAGCTTGGATACATACATGGAATTATGATGTAGTGGCCATTACAGAGACTTGGCTGGCACCAGGGCAGGAATGGATTCTCAATATTCCTGGATTTCAGTGCTTTAAAAGGGATAGAGAGGGCGGAAAAAGGGGAGGAGGAGTAGCATTACTGGTCAGGGATACTATTACAGCTACAGAAAGGGTGGGTAATGTACAAATTGAAGGGATTGAAGGCAGATAAATCCCCAGGGCCAGATGGTCTGCATCCCAGGGTGCTTAAGGAAGTAGCCCAAGAAATAGTGGATGCATTAGTGATAATTTTTCAAAACTCGTTAGATTCTGGACTAGTTCCTGAGGATTGGAGGGTGGCTAAGGTAACTCCACTTTTTAAAAAAGGAGGGAGAGAGAAACCGGGGAATTATAGACCGGTTAGCCTAACGTCGGTGGTGGGGAAACTGCTGGAGTCAGTTATCAAGGATGTGATAACAGCACATTTGGAAAGTGGTGAAATGATCGGACAAAGTCAGCATGGATTTGTGAAAGGAAAATCATGTCTGACGAATCTCATAGAATTTTTTGAGGATGTAACTAGTAGAGTGGATAGGGGAGAACCAGTGGATGTGGTATATTTGGATTTTCAGAAGGCTTTTGACAAGGTCCCACACAGGAGATCAGTGTGCAAACTTAAAGCACACGGTATTGGGGGTAAGGTATTGGTGTGGGTGGAGAGTTGGTTAGCAGACAGGAAGCAAAGAGTGGGAATAAACGGGACCTTTTCAGAATGGCAGGCGGTGACTAGTGGGGTACCGCAAGGCTCAGTGCTGGGACCCCAGTTGTTTACAATATATATTAATGACTTGGATGAGGGAATTAAATGCAGCATCTCCAAGTTTGCGGATGACACGAAGCTGGGTGGCAGTGTTAGCTGTGAGGAGGATGCTAAGAGGATGCAGGGTGACTTGGATAGGTTGGGTGAGTGGGCAAATTCATGGCAGATGCAATTTAATGTGGATAAATGTGAAGTTATCCACTTTGGTGGCAAAAACAGGACAACAAATTATTATCTGAATGGTGGTCGATTAGGAAAAGGGGAGGTGCAACGAGACCTGGGTGTCATTATACACCAGTCATTGAAAGTGGGCATGCAGGTACAGCAGGCGGTGAAAAAGGCGAATGGTATGCTGGCATTTATGGCGAGAGGATTCGAGTACAGGAGCAGGGAGGTACTACTGCAGTTGTACAAGGCCTTGGTGAGACCACACCTGGAGTATTGTGTGCAGTTTTGGTCCCCTAATCTGAGAAAAGACATCCTTGCCATAGAGGGAGTACAAAGAAGGTTCACCAGATTGATTCCTGGGATGGCAGGACTTTCATATGAAGAAAGACTGGATGAACTGGGCTTGTACTTGTTGGAATTTAGAAGATTGAGGGGGGATCTGATTGAAACGTATAAGATCCTAAAGGGATTGGACAGGCTAGATGCAGGAAGATTGTTCCCGATGTTGGGGAAGTCCAGAACGAGGGGTCACAGTTTGAGGATAGAGGGGAAGCCTTTTAGGACCGAGATTAGGAAAAACTTCTTCACACAGAGAGTGGTGAATCTGTGGAATTCTCTGCCACAGGAAACAGTTGAGGCCAGTTCATTGGCTATATTTAAGAGGGAGTTAGATATGGCCCTTGTGGCTACGGAGGTCAGGGGGTATGGAGGGAAGGCTGGGGCGGTGTTCTGAGTTGGATGATCAGCCATGATCATAATAAATGGCGGTGCAGGCTCGAAGGGCCGAATGGCCTACTCCTGCACCTATTTTCTATGTTTCTATGTTTCTATGATCCTCTTTTGAGTCAATATGGGTGGAAGTCAGGAACAGGAAGGGAGCAGTTACTCTATTGGGCGTATTCTATAGGCCCCCTGGTAGCAGCAGAAATACAGAGGAGCAGATTGGGAGGCAGATTTTGGAAAGGTGCAAAAATAACAGGGTTGTTATCATGGGTGACTTAAACTTCCCTAATATTGATTGGCACCTGATTAGTTCCAAGGGTTTAGATGGGGCAGAGTTTGTTAAGTGTGTCCAGGATGGATTCCTGTCACAGTATGTGGACAGGCCGACCAGGGGGAATGCCATACTAGATCTAGTACTAGGTAATGAACCGGGTCAGGTCACAGATCTCTCAGTGGGTGAGCATCTGGGGGACAGTGACCACCGCTCCCTGGCCTTTAGCATTATCATGGAAAAGGATAGAATCAAAGAGGACAGGAAAATTTTTAGTTGGGGAAAGGCAAATTATGAGGCTATAAGGCTAGAACTTGTGGGTGTGAATTGGGATGATGTTTTTGCAGGGAAATGTACTATGGACATGTGGTTGATGTTTAGAGATCACTTGCGGGATGTTAGGGATAAATTTGTCCCGGTGAGGAAGATAAAGAATGGTAGGGTGAAGGAACCATGGGTGACGTGAGGTGGAAAATCTAGGCAGGTGGAAGAAGGCAGCATACATGAGGTTTAGGAAGCAAGGATCAGATGGGTCTCTTGAGGAATATAGGGAAGCAAGAAAGGAGCTTAAGAAGGGACTGAGAAGAGCAAGAAGGGGGCATGAGAAGGCCTTGGCGAGTAGGGTAAAGGAAAACCCCAAGGCATTCTTCAATTATGTGAAGAAAAAAAGGACGACAGGAGTGAAGGTAGAACTGATTTGAGATAAAGGTGGGAAGATGTGCCTGGAGGCTGTGGAAGTGAGCGAGGTCCTCAATGAATACTTCTCTTCAGTATTCAGCAATGAGAGAGAACTTGATGATGGTGAGGACAATATGAGTGAGGTTGATGTTCTAGAGCATGTTGATATTAAGGGAGAGGAGGTGTTGGAGTTGTTAAAATACATTAGGACAGATATGTCCCCGGGGCCTGACGGAATATTCCCCAGGCTGCTCCACGAGGCGAGAGAAGAGATTGCTGAGCCTCTGGCTAGGATCTTTATGTCCTCGTTGTCCATGGGAATGGTACCGGAGGATTGGAGGGAGGCGAATGTTGTCCCCTTGTTCAAAAAGGGTAGTAGGGATAGTCCGGGTAATTATAGACCAGTAAGCCTTACGTCTGTGGTGGGAAAGCTGTTGGAAAAGATTCTTAGAGATAGGATCTATAGGCAATTAGAGCATCATGGTCTGATCAGGGACAGTCAGCATGGCTTTGTGAAGGGCAGATCATGTCTAACAAGCCTGATAGAGTTCGTTGAGGAGGTGACCAGGCATATAGATGAGGGTAGTGCAGTGGATGTGATCTATATGGATTTTAGTAAGGCATTCGACAAGGTTCCACATGGTAGGCTTATTCAGAAAGTTAGAAGGCATGGGATCCAGGGAAGTTTGGCCAGGTGGATTCAGAATTGGCTTGCCTGCAGAAGGCAGAGTGTGGTGGTGGAGGGAGTACATTCAGATTGGAGGATTGTGACTAGTGGTGTCCCACAAGGATCTGTTCTAGGACTTCTACTTTTTGTGATTTTTATTAACGACCTGGATGTGGGGGTAGAAGGGTGGGTTGGCAAGTTTGCAGACAACACAAAGGTTGGTGGTGTTGTAGATAGTGTAAAGGATTGTCAAAGATTGCAGAGAGACATTGATAGGATGCAGAAGTGGGCTGAGAAGTGGCAGATGGAGTTCAACCCAGAGAAGTGTGAGGTGGTACACTTTGGAAGGACAAACTCCAAGGCAGAGTACAAAGTAAATGGCAGGATACTTGGTAGTGTGGAGGAGCAGAGGGATCTCGGTGTACATGTCCACAGATCCCTGAAAGTTGCCTCACAGGTGGATAAGGTAGTTAAGAAAGCTTATTGGGTGTTAGCTTTCATGAGTCGAGGGATAGAGTTTAAGAGTCGCGATGTAATGATGCAGCTCTATAAAACTCTGGTTAGGCCACACTTGGAGTACTGTGTCCAGTTCTGGTCACCTCACTATAGGAAGGATGTGGAAGCATTGGAAAGGGTACAGAGGAGATTTACCAGGACGCTGCCTGGTTTAGAAAGTATGCACTATGATCAGAGATTAAGGGAGCTAAGGCTTTACTCTTTGGAGAGAAGGAGGATGAGAGGAGACATGATAGACGTGTACAAGATAATAAGAGGAATAGATCGAGTGGATAGCCAGCGCCTCTTCTCCAGGGCACCACTGCTCAATACAAGAGGACATGGCTTTAAGGTAAGGGGTGGGAAGTTCAAGGGGGATATTAGAGGAAGGTTTTTTACTCAGAGAGTGGTTGGTGCATGGAATGCACTGCCTGAGTCAGTGGTGGAGGCAGATACACTAGTGAAGTTTAAGAGACTAAGTGATAGGTATATGGAGGAATTTAAGGTGGAGGCTTATATGGGAGGCAGGGTTTGAGGGTCGGCACAACATTGTGGGCCAAAGGGCCTGTACTGTGCTGTACTATTCTATGTTCTATGGCCAAAGGGAATGAGATATAAACTAAAATTTTAATTGTTCACAAAGTTCAACAATCTCATAAATTATTGTTTATATTACACCATCTTGTAATTGTTATATGCCCCATTTCCATCCATTTTCTTGTCATTTAATCTCACTTGCCATTCAACCATCATTGGATTCTCAATTTCCTCACTTGCAGACCAGAGTCAATTCGGATTGATAACAACATCTCCTCCAGAATCTCCATCAGCACAGGTGTACCACAAGGCTGAGTGGTTAGCCCCCTGCTCTACTCGATTTACACTTATGACTGTGTAACAAAGCACAGCTCCAATGCCATTTTTTAAGTTTGCTGACAAAACCACTGCTGTTGGCTGAATCAAGGATGATGATGAATCAGTATATAGGAGGGAGATTGAAATTCTGGATGAATAGTGCCACAACAACAATTTCTCTCTTTCAATGTCATCAAGACCAAGGAGCTGCTTATTGACTTCAATAGAGGGAAACCGGAGGTCTATGAGCCAGTCCTCATTGGGGGATCAGAGGTGGAAAGAACATAGAACATGGAATAGTACAGCACAGTACAGTCCCTTCGGCCCACAATGTTGTGCCGACCCTTAAACCCTGCCTCCCATATAACTACTACTACGTCAACTCAGGCCTAGGGGGCCGGTGTCGGGCATGATGAAGGACTCTCCACTTCTCCCTCTCCCTCATCGATGTGTTCAGTTCATCTACATTAGCTGCGCTGCTGTCTTCTAGGAGCATGTTGACCATAGTCTAGGGAGGGCGCCCAGGGTTCATCCTCCCATGCTTGGGCTCCCATATGATGACTAGGCTCCCATATAATCCCCCACCTTAAATTCCTCCATATACCTGTCTAGTAGTCTCTTAAATTTCACTAGTGTATCTGCCTCCACCACTGACCCAGGCAGTGCATTCCATGCACCAACCACTCTCTGAGTAAAAAACCTTCCTCTAATGTCCCTGAACTTCCCACCCTTTACCTTAAAGCCACGTCCTCTAGTATTGAGCAGTGGTGCCCTGGGGAATAGGCACTGGCTGTCCACTCTATCTATTCCTCTTTATATCTTGCATACCTCTATCATATCTCCTCTCATCCTCCTTCTCTCCAAAGAGTAAAGCCATAGCTCCCTTAATCTCTGAGCATAATGCATACTCTCTAAACCAGGCAGCATCCGGATAAATCTCCTCTGTACCCTTTCCAATGCTTCTACATCCTTCCTATTGTGAGGCGACCAGAACTGGACACAGTACTCCAAGTGTGGCCTAACCAGAGTTTTATAGATCTGCATCATTACCTCATGACTCTTAAAATCTATCCCTCGACTTATGAAAGCTAACACCCCATAAGCTTTCTTAACTACCCTATCTACCTGTGAGGCAACTTTCAGGGATCTGTGGACATGTATCCCCAGATCCCTCTGCTCATCCACACTACCATGTATCCTGCCATTTATTTAGTACTCTGCCTTGGAGTTTGTCCTTCCCAAGTGTACCACCTCACACTTCTCCGGGTTGAACTCCATCTGCCACTTCTCAGCTCACTTCTGCATCCTATCAATGTCTCTCTGCATTCTTCGACAATCCTCTACACTACCCTCAACACAACCAACCTTTGTGTTGTCTACAAATTTGCCAACCCACCCTTCTACCCCCACATCCAGGTCGTTAATAAAAATCACGAAAGTAGAGGTTCCATAACCAATCCTTGTGGGACACCACTAGTCACAACGCTCCAATCCAAATGTACTCTCACCACCACAACCCTCTACCTTCTGCAGGCAAGCTAATTCTGAATCCACCTGACCAAACTTCCCTGGATCCCATGCCTTCTGACTTTCTGAATAAGCCTACTGTGTGGAACCTTGTCAAATGCCTTACTAAAATCCATATAGATCACATCCACTGCACTACCTTCATCTATATGCCTGGTCACCTCCTCAAAGAACTCTATCAGGCTTGTTAGACATGATCTGCCCTTCACAAAGCCATGCTGACTGTCCCTGATCAGGCCATGATTCTCTAAATGCCCATAGATCCTGTCTCTAAGAATCTTTTCCAACAGTTTTTCCACCACAGACGTAAGCTCACTGGTCTATAATTACCCAGACTATCCCTACTACCTTTTCTGAACAAGGGGATAACATTCGCCTCCCTCCAATCCTCCAGTACCATTCCCATGGACAACGAGGACATAAAGATCCTAGCCAGAGGCTCAGCAATCTTTTCCCTCACCTTGTGGAGCAGCCTGGGGAATATTCCATCAGGCCCTGGGGACTTATCCATCCTAACGTATTTTAACAACTCCAACACCTCCTCTCCCTTAATATCAACATGCTCCAAAACATCGTGTGCAAGGTTGTTGCTGTGACACCACACCACCTGCTGATCTAACTCACTCCTGCATGCCTCGTCATTACCATCTGAGATTCTGCCAACTATAGTGGTGTCATCGGCAAATTTATAGATGGCATTTGACTGAGTCTAATCACATTGTCATGAGTGTAAGGAAGTTAGAGCAATGAGCTAAGGGCACATCCTTGATGTGTGCCTGTGTTGATTGACAGTGAGGAGGAGATTTCTGATCCTCACTCATTGTGGTCTCCCGATCATGAAGTCAAGGATTCATTTGCGGAAGGAGGTACAGAGGCTCAGTATTTGAAGTTTCTTGATTGTAAAGTATTAACTCTTTTCCTCACTATTTTCCAGTTATGGAGAAATGCTATAAACCTGTGGAAAGACCTGAGGGAATATCAGCAACTTTTCTATGCAGAAATTTTCCAACCTTTCAAACTCAAGAGACAAGCTCAGGCAAGTTATAAAACTAATAATGGGGCAAGTCTTATTGTCAAAGTGTATGAGGTTTGGAAATATTTTGCAGAAAGTCAAGCAGCTTGCCCAACCAACAGACAGAATGCTCTATTGGAGCTATAAAAGGAGTGAGCAGATAACTAGCCTCCAGGGGGATTTTTTTTCCTAAGCACGAGATTCTACTGATGCTGGAAATCCAGAGAAACACACACAAAGTGTGGAAGAACTTAGTAAGTCAGGCAGATTCTATGGAAAAGAATAAACAGCTGAAGTTTTAGGACAAGACATTCCATTGAGACAAGGTTATTCATCAAGGTATTTTTTCTGAAGTTCCAATTCAACCTGCTTTATAGGTTCTAGTGTGGCCAGGAAACTGCAGTGAAGCAGTGCATACTTTGTCCTCGAAATTGTCACTATCACACATTCCTTTGGGAACCAATCGGAGCAGAGTACTTCCATCCAAACATTTGGCTTCTCCCCCTGCACCTCCATTGTAAAAAAAAACTTAGAAGTCTCTCAAACTTCTACAGGTAAAGATTGCATTAATTTGAAAGCTCTTTTCCATGGTTAGAGATTAAGCCCATCACAGCCCCTGCACCCGCCCTCTCCTTCCCCTAGCCTTGAAGTTGGGAATCTAAACATTCTGGTCTTGTGTCTTCATTGAGTCTTTCCCATCTAACTTTAAGCCAATCAAGCTGACTTCTCAACGTCAGGCCCAAAAGATGCATGGAGTTAAAATTCCACATCACATGCGGAAACTCTGATCCATGACTTCTATGTCCAAGTGCTGCCCTATCACCTTCAACACCACATCCCAGCCTCCAACCTAATCAGCCCCAATGAATAACTAAGCTGTAGTTAGCGAACTATTATAAAAAAAAACACACTGATTCTTCTTCATATCTGATTGCTGACATCAGGGCTATAAAATATGTCTGAGTTGGAGTGGAAGAGCAGAAGAATTCCAACATTTTTAATGATTTTATTTAGCTGGGATTTCTTTAACGATATTCTCATTAATTAGCTAGCTTTTGAAAATAAGCTACAGTATAAATGTCTGTAACGTGATTATTCTCACCACAGTTTTGTAAGAGTTATGAGTTACAAACTGGGATATTTTCATATTTAAATAATTCCACAACTCAGTGGAAGATTTATGGGAGGGTGGTAAGATAGTCGGGGAAATTATTGTTACTAGTTTCTTGTCACGTTGATTCCTCTAATATTTTAAGAATGAGATGAACAGCCCTACTGACTGGACTTCCTTGGAAATTTTAGGTAATTGAATCGCTCATGTTTGCCTGATTTTGTAATCCAGTTTATTTTAGGCCAAAATAATATTTTATATTCTTAGGGAACTTTATGTTCTATGTTTTAAACTTTACTGATTTCTGACTGAGCTTTTCGTATTATTTCCATATGTTTTAGTACATTTTTGCAACATACATTGTTGATGGGTCTTCATCAGATGTTGAATTAAATGCAGAGAATAGGAAAAGCATCTATAAACAATTGGAGCCACCTTTTGAAGACTTGTTTGATCAAATAGAGGAACACACTCTTATCTTGCTTCTGGTACCATGGATTCATATGATTGAAATAGACATGTCAAGGTTCAGAAAGGTATAATCTACGGTATTTATCCAACTAGACTAGAAATTGGTCATTTTGTATTACTTTATTTCTGTGTTTTTCTATATTGTTTATTCTTTCCTCATTAATAAAACTAGCAGATAATTTGATCTCCATTCTGTTAATAAGGACCATGTGTGAAATAGTTATCTCTAAGGGAGCACTGGTCTTCTAGATCTTCTTGATATGATGACTGAGCTTTAATAACTGAATATGAGGATCTCAGTGATTGCTGACAGATCATTTATTGCTGGAAAAGAGAAAAATCTCACTGAGCATGACTATCCTCACACCCTCCCAACTCCCTCAATAAAATGTCTATTTTGCTATTATTTTGATAAATGTTTTTATCTTTGTGTCAAAGGGTTTCAAATTGGAGAAATGCAAGGTAAGTGACTCAGTATTGCAATGATTAAGCAACACTTTACAAAAATGCTATTGGTGTCTGTTTCCCACTGCTGTCAGTAAGGAATTTTTATGCTCTCTGGGTACTCAGGTTTCCTGCCACATTCCAAAAATGTAAAGTTAGGGTTATTAAGTTGTGGGCATGCCATGTTGGCACTAGAAGCGTGGCACCACTTACACACCCAGTGCAATACTCGCTGATTAGATTTGATGCAAGTAACATATCTTGCAATGTTTTGCTATACATAAGATAAAAAATAAGCCAATCTTTAGAAAACTTATTGTGCTTGTGTAAACTTATCTACTGTATGTTTACTGTCCCATTATATTATTTATTCATAGGTATAAAAAAGACAAATTACTGAGTAACAAATTATATATTTAGATAGATACAGAACAAATTAGAAGACTACCAATACTACCACAGAGCTATGAAATTGTGCATTAGTTCCTAATAGTTATTGATGGAAGAATTCATTCAGCATACACTGCCATGTTCTTTTGATTGATTGTAAGCAAACAAAATCAGTGCAGACCCCTTTTGCAGATAATGGACTCCATCGTACAATGCTTTTGACGATAGCATCCTCCAAATGTTCATTTTCATTGCAACATTCAAGATGGTTGTTATTACTTTCAAATTCTTTATAGTTCCTCACTTGCTGAAGTAGTGAAATAATTTCCTTTTCAATCCCAGCCACTTCTGGCATCTCTGAGCCTGAATGTTTGAAATCACAGTGATAAAAACAGTTCTAAATTGTCTTGCTGCTTATTTCTTACCAACAGTCAGTGACTAAAAGTCACTGCTTTTTGAACGCATACACAACTGTCGCTATTTAAAAACTGTTTGCTCTAAGCACAGTGTCGTGTATAACGGACACACAAGCGCACAAGATGAACTCTAGTTACAAACCGTTTGGCATCAATCCCCTGTCCCCGTTAAGCACCAAATAAAGGAAGGCAAATCCAGGCTACTTTCTCAATTAGTTTTTGTTCTTTAAGAGTTGCTCAAATAAGCGGCTGCCTGGATTAATTGGACCCCACTGTGTATGTTTAAAGTAGCTGATCTGAAAATATATACCATTCTAGAGTGAACCCGTTAGACAGTTTTTATTTTGTCTCCTTCTGCAAAAATACCTCCTGAAGTAAATGGAAATTATACTGAAAGTTGACTGAAATTCTCATCATCATCCAGTACATACTATTGGAATGATGTGTTTTACTGTTCCAGCTGTAAGGTGTTTGTACTTAAAAAAAGTAAGGAGTTTGTACTTTCTTCCCATGACTGCATGGGTGTCCTCCAGGCACTCCACATTCCACCCACATTCCAATGGTTAGGATTGGTGAGTTGTGGGTATGGCAATACTGCAGGTTGCCCCAGCACATCTGTGTTGGCTGTTGATGCAAGTGACACATTTCTTTGTATGTTTCAATGTTTTGATGTACAGTACCTGGGTCAAATAAAGCTAATCTACAATCTCTTTAATCCTTGTGTTAGTATTGTTCAGTGACACTCTGGTCATCTTTCATTTCCAGGTGAACCTTGTAAGAGAGACTCGACATTTGGATACAGCATACTACAAGAAACTTCAAAAACTGCAAAATAAGATTTGGCCAAATAAAGTAAATAGCTCTGTGTATTTTGAAAAAAAGGAATATTAGGTATATTTACAGAAACACCAAGCATAAGAAGTAAGAGTCTCCAGTCTCAGTTGCCACACTGATTATTTTTGTTAATATAATTTTTTGGGGGTGGCACGGTAGTGTAGTGGTTATCACAATGCCTATAGACACTCAGGCTGTGGCACTCTTGAATATGTACCTAATCTTAACCAGCATTTATAACTTTTGCCTTAAGTTTTATTTAGAGGTGTAACCCTGTTGCTTAAGCACCTAATGAACATAAGTAAGCATTCCATTAGTGATGATGCTGGAGGAACTCTGCAGGTTAGGCAACGTCTATGGAGGGAAATAAACAGTTGATGTTACAGGCCAAGACCCCTCACCCGGATTGGAAAAAAAGCAAACAGAAGCCAGAATAGGAAGGTGGGGGGAGGGGGAAGAGTGCAAGCTGGCAGTTGATAGGTGAGGGGGAAGGTGGCTGGTTGGGGGAGAAAGTTATGTGATACACTGAAGAAAAAATAATCTGATAGCAGAGAATGCTGGACCATAGGATAAAGGGAAGAAGTTGTGGAACCAGAGGAAGGGTATGGGCGGGTCATGAGGGTGGGGGAGAGGAACAGAAAGCACTAGAGGGCCACCAGAATAAGGGGAACCGAGGGAAGTGGTTACCAGAAATTGCCATCAGGTTATAGACTATCCAGAAGGAATATGAAGTGTATTTGGCCTCCAAAATGCACTTAGCATTATTATGGCAGTAGAGCGGTCAGGGGCAGACATGTTGTATGGGAACGGGAAGTGGAACTGAAGTGGATAGCCACTGAGAGATCCTGGCTGTTGTGGACAGAATGAGGGTGTTCAATGAAGCAGTGCCCCAGTCTCTGTTGGATCTCACTAATGAAGAGGATTTTGCATGGGAGCACCAGATACCCTGACAGACCTGCACCTCATCCACAGGATTTTCCCTACCAAAGTGGAAAACCTCACATTTTTCGCCATTGTACTCCATCTGACATGACGTTGTCTACTTACTGTGTTTGACTAGATCCTCTTGAATCTCTTGACATCCTCAAGGTTACTCATACCTCTTTATTGTTTTGTGTTATCAGTAAATTTAGAAGTGTTACATTTGATACCCTCAGCTAAATCATCAAGACTAGTTTGAAGAGGCATTTGAACTTAAGAAAGCCAATACTAGGAGCAGGTAGTGTCCGAGACATGGGTGGAGGGCATGATGTGAACCTATAGAGGTGGGGTGTAGAGGTTTTGCTCGTTCTACAGAACCTGCTCTCTCCTTGGCATTACGGGGGTTGCAAAGAAAGCAGCCATTAGGACTGACACAGATGCTGCAGAGCAAGCTTCCAGACAGCTATGGATCAAGACGTGTGACCTGTGGACCATTGCTGCTGGGACATAAGCTGGGGCCTAATCAACCCTGGCTGGATCACCTGGGCAAGATTGTCTGATGTTGAAAGACCCAAAACACCCGATGATCCCAGATTACATCACTGATGTTGTGTCCCAGCGCATCCTAGGATGTATCTCAGCATCAATATAGGTTGTAAATAGCTGGTCCCTCCAATACATAACTAGTCATCGTCTGTCAACTTGGGAAGAATTTGTTTATTCCCACTTTGTTTTCTATTTGCCAACTCTCAATGCATACCCCCTTCCTCCCCAATTTCAATACTGTAATCTTGTTTGCCAATCTCCTTGAACCTTTGAGAAAGCCTTCTGAAAGTCCTCTGGTTCCTTTGTCTATTCTGTTGCATACAAACTCACGGCACCAGAATAGATTAATCAAAGATGGTTACCCTGCAAAAAATACATGTTGACACTGTCTAGCCACGTTATTTTCTAAACATATTGATATCACACCTTTTGTTATAGACCCCAGCATTTTCCCAACTACTACTGTTAAACTAGTAATTTGATTAGTTCCCTGTTTTCTCTCTCTCTCCTTTCTTAAATAGTAAGCTCACATTTGCTATGCTCCAATCTGCAGGAACTATTGAATTCCAGAACCCATAAAATTTGTAAGATAATTAACTGAGCTTAAACTCTCTCTAAAGTCACCCCTTTCAAAACTCAGGGATTAGATCATCAGGTCCTTGGGATTTATCCATTTATAAATACATTAAATTATTGAGGTATATTGTTTTACTATTTTGTTTTCTTGTCCTTATTTTCCATGGACTTTTGTTTCACTGGTATTTCGGGAAATTATTTTTGATTATTATTCTACAAAATATTTGTTTAATTGCTCTGCCATTTCTGTATTAGCAGTTAGATATTCTCCCATCTCAATATATTACCTTCACTGGAGCTTTCATTTTACAAATCCATCAGTGCCTTTTTATGTTCCTCTAACTTTAGATTTTCATTTTAACAGTTTCCCTTGGTTATCCTTCAATAGATTCTAAAATGCTCCAAGACTTTAGGCTTACTGCTTTTTATGGCAACTAATAATTTTCCTAAATGTAGTTCAGACAGCCACATTTACACAAGGGGTTTGTTCCTAAGAATTGGTTAGAAATGTCCATTTTTGATAGTAACTGCATTCTGTATGCACTTGCTACATTTTTTCCATTTTATTGAATAATCAGCCAACCACTACCCAACACCTAATGAAATATATACTTTATCCAGTCATCAATGAGTACCATAAACCATTTTTATTATTATTAGCTTGAAAATGTTTTTAAAAATGTATGAGGGAATTAGCATGAAATTGTATTTTTATAAGTCAGGTCATCCATAAGCAATGGAAACTATTTTTAATTTCTCCCATTGGGTAAATTCTCCTGTTGACCTCAAGGAATAAATATATTTGTCACTTTCTGGCATCTTCCCCCTTCCTCATCAGTCCTGAAAAAGGGTCTTGGCCTGAAATGTCAACCATCTGTTCGTTTCCATAGATGCTGCCTGACCTGCTGAGTTCCTCCAGCATTTTGTGTGTGTTGCTCTGGATTTCAAGCATCTGCAGACTTTCCCATGCTTATACTTGTCACTAATTATTCAATATTTCATCAAATGCTGTTAATTATCTGCCCATTTTAACAGAGCTTGCCTTCCTACCACAGCCAAATTGTCTCCCATACTTTCACAGTTGCCTTTGTACCGACTGAAAATCCAAATTTCACATTCAACTACATTAGTTTCAAACTGACTATAGAACTCTATCATATTATGGGTATTCTTTCCTGAGGCTCCCTTCACTACAAGATTAGTAACATTGAAATTGGAATTGGTTAATTATTGTCATATGTAGTAAGGTACAGTGAAAAGCTTGTTGTGCATACTGTTCATACTGATCAAATCATTACACAGTGCACAGAGATCATTCAATGTAAGATGATAAAAATACAGAGTAAGTGCAGTGCAGGTAGGCAATAAGGTACTAAATCATAACGAGGCAGATTGTAGATTGAGAGGTCAAGAACTATGTTTTATATCCCCTCTTGCTGCACAGTACTAGGTTGAAAATAATTTCTTCCCTGGGTCAATTCAAAACATTATCTATACCTGAAATCTGCGGGCTAGAACGAAGAATGGATTCCAGAAACACACTGTTAGCACTGATTTGAATCGAGCTGTCTACCATAGATTAAGGTCTTTCATGATTACCATATTACTCATATTACTTATTCACACAGAACCCACATTTACTTGAACCCACAATTACTACTTGAAGTTCTGTAGATAGCTCCCCTTGGTGGCTTTACTTTTACTTGGTTATAACTCAACCAATTATGATTCAATACCATTGAACCAAAATAGTTCCATGCTGCTGTACTAACATCACCATACCACATCTTTCTCCTTTTTATCTAACCTTCCTAAATGTTAAATACCCTGGAATATGAAGTTCACAGTTTCAGCCACCTTGCAGCCACATTTCTGTATTGGTGACTGATTCATACCGATTTTATGACTATTGATGTCTCAGCACCACCTTGTTGCAGATACTAAATAACAAATCTTTTTGTGGCATCTTGGAATGGTATGAAATTCGTTAAATTCAAAAATTTAAAAAAAAGGAAAATTATCAAAAATCACTTCTTTTTGAATTAGCGTCCTTTGACCCAAATGGATAACATAACACAAGCACACATAACTGACGCTATTTAAAAACTGTTCACTCTAAGCATGGTGTAGTGTCTAACAGCCACACAAGTGCATGTGACTGAAGCTAGTTTGAAATTGTTTGACAACGGTCTCCTGTCCCAATTAAGTGACATAGTGACCCAAATAAATGAAGGGAATCCCAGCTGTTTTCTCAATTACTTTTGTTCTTTAAGAGTTGGCCTAAATCTGCAGCCACTCCAATAAATCAATGGCCCGATTAACCGGAATTCACTGTAAATGTAATTCTTTTAAATTAATATACTGTGGTAACAAATTTGAAGGTGGTCACTTGTTTTGTATGGAGACTTTGATTGACCTGAGGAATATCTCTGTAAAGAAATCTCTTATTGTCCACCCTGACTGTGCGCCTTTCCCATCACTGGAAGATGAAGCTGCTGATGTTGGGCAGGCACATCCTCCCAGAACTTTCAGTCTCCTCCATCTTCTGTTCTTTGCATATGATAGGTCCTTAGGTTCTGGTTCTCCTCACTGTTGTTTTCCCTCGGTATTGGCTATGGAATTCTTTTTGCCAGTCATAAAGTATGATTGCTGTGATGTTTCCATGTTGTTTGGTCATATCTTGCAATATCCCCCTTGAGCCAATGAGGCAACAGAACATGGTCTTCAGAAAACTGGTGGTATTCTGGACCATGAGCATGTATTTGCCAGGCTGTCATAGATCTCCAGTTGGCTCATGGTTGGGCTGCCATCAGGTGTTGGAAACTGCAATAGGAGAGGATAGCCTTTATCTCCCCGGATCCATCTATTAGCTGGTCACCAAAACTGTTGGATAGTGCAGATATCTTGTTAAAAGAAAAAAAAACTGTGAGCTACATTACAAAACACTATGGCTGAATTAAGAGAGACTGCTAAAAATACCCAACGGCTCAGGTACCATCTGCGAAGAGTGGAGAACTTAATTAATGTTGACAACCTTTCATGGGGCTGTGTTTCTGAAATTGCATAATTCAAATTTGAGTGCTAAGACATAATCTTGAGCACTCTATACAGTATAAAGTATGTTGGAAGGGGAAGCAAAGTTCAGCATTCTTTCTTTCTGTCATGTTTTCATTCATCTTTTATGTCCATCACAGACTGATCAGCTGCAATAATCCTTCGCCACCTTCTGTTCATTGACTCCACCAGTGTCACCACAGCCGCTCATGGCCTACCCTTATCACAAATACTGCTGTTTTCTTCTACACTCTATCCCTTATTTACAATTTAGAATATCCTTGTTTTCTAATTGTGCCTAGTTGTGACCCTAAACAAGAGACCCTCTTTCTCTCTCCATGGATGTTGCCTGACCTGCTGAGTGTTCCTAACGTTTTCTGTTTTTATTTCAGATTTCCATGATATGCAGGGGTTTTAGGCTTTTGATTGCTTTAATCATTATGGATTAGGTTTTTCCTACGGATGAATATTTGATCCTGCCTGGAACTTGAACGATCTGACAACTCCACATACTTACAGGAAACAAGAACATCACAGTTCCTGAACACCCAAACACTAATCCCTCCTATCTACACCATGTCTATATCCCTTCATCTTCCTTACATCCATGTGCCAATCTAATCATCTCTTCAATACCTCTAACTCTACCACCATACCAGGCACATTAAAGGCATCCATGACTCTCTTAGTAAAAATCTTACCCCTCACTTCCCCCTTGAATCTACCCCCTCTCACCTTCAATGCAAGTCCTCTGCTATTAAACATTTCAACCCTGGGAAACAGATACTCACTGTTCACTCTGCCGATGCCTCTCATAATCTTATAAACCTCTACCAAATCTCCCCTCAGCCTCTGCTGCTCCGGAGGAAACAACCCAAGTTTATCCAGCTTATGCCCTCTAAACCAGACAGCATCCTGGTAAATCTCTTCTGCACCCTCTCCAAAGCCTCAACATCCTTCCTATAATGGGGCAATCAGAACTGTATGAAACTGAAACACCAAGCAGCCATATTTTGTGCCCAGCATATTTTCATTTTGGGGCCATGAATATTATACAGTCACAAAGGGGATTTGGAAGGAATCTCAAAATATGATGGAAATGTAGATTGTGCTACCACAGTGGGGGTGCAGCTTCTGATGCATTTAAGGAAAAGCTGATTGAATTGATTAAATTGATGTGGATTTAATTGTGATTTTAAAATCTTCTTAGGAAATTATTCTTCCTGATCATTCACCCAGTTATGTACAAATCCACGATGAATCTAAAAGTAAAAACTACTGGCAGAAAGTTCCTGAAAAATTCCGCAATTGCACATTGGATTCAATCATTGATAATCGGTTAGAAATTCGGAATTTCCAGGATTTCCTTGGAAAACATTTTGCAGGGTAGGTCCCAATAAGTATTTCTTTTAAATAAGTACAGTACAGTGAAATAGAAGCTCTACAAGAAAAGGTGTGCAATAGTAAAGATTCAGATCCACACTTTCTAAACTTGTGTAGGAAATGGGGCCATTATTTGCACAGAGAGTGACTCCACAATTTACCCTTCTGCTAATTTTCAAGCACCTGTACCACTTCTGCATTCACCAGCTCTCTCTCCAACAAATAGTGCACTAAATAAATATTAAAATTCTCCTTTTTAAAAGGTTTTGTAAGAGGCACTTGAGAGTTGGGAATGAGCTGCAAATATGAAATATTCATAAATATTCATATTCCGGAGGAGTAGGCCCAGAGTCCTCGGCTTTGCTTGTTGCTGGGCAGCGGGGGTGGGGTCGAAGCGCTCGGCAGAGGATGGTGCTCGGAGGGGCTGGTCGGAGGCTCAAAGTTTTCGGACGGACTCAGAGTCCGCTGCTGTCGAGTGCTTCCAATGGTGCTGCATCGGCAAGTTGGCGGCGCTTGGAGGTTCATGGCAGGGAGAGTTCCTCCCTTCTATCGTCTGTGTGGGATGAAGTGTCTATTGGGACTTTGAGACTTTTTTTACCGTGCCCATGGTCTGCTCTTTATCAAATTTTTTTGCACTGTTGTAACTATATGTTATAATTATGTGGTTTTGTCAGTTTTAGTCTTGGTTTGTCCTGTATTTTCTTGTGATGTCATTCTGGAGGAACATATTTTTTAATGCATGCGTTTCTAAATGACAATAAACGAGGACTGAATGTCCTCATAATTTAATCTAAATCTAAATGTTAAAATTTTCTCAAATAATGACCGGGCCTGTTCTCAGACTATTAATTGAAGATAAAACAAACTGCAGATGCTGGAATCTGGAATAACAAATGTAGCCTCCTGGTAAGCCTCAGGCTCGCTCAGCTTGCTTTCATCTAGGCGGAGCAGCCTTCGGCCCCGCCAAACCGGGTAATCAAGTTTGTGTAGATGCTGTGTGATGTACCCCACCACGCCAAATAACAGACAGTACACCATATGTGATTAAATGATTACACATTATAGATTTTGCTGGAACTATGTAATAAATAGAGATACAATATGAAAGGAAAGTATAAGGTGCTAATCTTATCAAAGTTCAACCGCTTTGTGCACAACTGTTGGAGCTCAATTAACAGAGTCTTTCCAACAGAGTCTTTCCACCATTCGATCCTCTCCGACCTGCCGCCTGGGACCAACCATGGTGGTTGACCAGAGCACGTCCTCTTCGGTTCTCCTCCAGAAAAGCCCTGGTCCTCGGACTCCCTCGTGGGTCCGATCCTCGCCCATCTTACAGCATCTCTCTCATCACGTCTCCTCTCTCTGTCCCCATTGCGCCTTCTCCCCAAAGCCCATGAAAACAATAGCTTACAGACACACAAGAAAGAATAACATCTATCCCAATTGGTTAGCAAATGAATACAATTATCGTTATCAGTAATTAAAACCCAAACAAGCTGCTACTGTTAACTCAGCAGTTAACATTACAGAAAAGCCACTTTATTATAACATAACAAAGAAGCCATTTTATTAGCCTAGCAGTAACATAAAAGAAGAAACCCCTTACACAAGCAAGGAAGAACTCAACAGGTCAAACAGCATCTGTGGGGGCAAAAGGCATGAGTCGACATTTCAGGTCAAGACTGTGCATCAGGTATGCGTGGCAACAAGAAAGGTAACAGGTATATAGCAGTACCAAGGGAGATGAGAGAGAGGTTGATGATCGATAGTTGGAATTAAAGGGGAGGGGATGATGAGAAGATTGAACCAGGTGGTGAAGACTGAGCTATGTGGGAAGGAGCTGATGGTAAGGTGGAACCTGTTGGGGTAAGGGAATGGAATTGATAAACAGAGGAAGAAGAAAACTAGATGGAAAGCTGAGAGTTAATGAGTGAGTGTGTGTGTGTGTGTGTAAGGAAAGCATTGGGGACGAGGGTTACCTGGCATGAAAAATTCATTGTTCTTACCATTTGGGCTGTAGGTTACCCAAGTGGAAAGTGAGATGTTGTTCTTCCAGCTTGCACGTTGCCTCTCCATAGCAATGGAGGTGGCTGAGGACTGATGGGCTGATGATAGAGGTAAAATGACTGACAACGTAAAGCTTGAGATAGCCACTGCAGACAGAGGGCAGGTGATCTCACTCAGAATGCAGCTGCAGGTAGAGGCTGTCACTCAGTCTACACTATTTCACTAGTGGAGAGGAAGATACATCACTCACACTGAATGCAGTAGATCAGGTTGTAGGAATGCACATGGACTGGAAGGACTTTTTAGGTCCCTGAATGGAGGCAAGGTAATCTGAACTGTCCTCCTCTTTTTAGAATTCTGGCATCCCCTCTGCTGCAGATGCTGTAGTCCTCATGCACTTCCCACTGTTCACTGCAATGTTTGTTCTCACCCACCCTTCTGTAAGCAGGACATCAGAGTTGCTAAGGTCCTCACCTTTCATCCTACCAGTCTTTTCATCTAACATGACATCCTCCACTATTTCTGCCAGCTCCAATGTGATCCTACCACCAGTTATCTCACCCCCATCCCAAACTCCCTTTCCAAATGGATTGCTCTTTTTGGAAAACACTGGTCTGCTCACCACTTCCACCATCCCCTGGCACTTTCCCCTGCAACAGAGGGAGGTATAACACCGGTCTCTTCATTTCAGCTCTCACCACCAGCCAGCAACCTAAACAGCCCTTCTGAGTGAGGAAGAGGTTCACCTGCACCTTTTTCGACCTAGTCTATTGAATTCAATGCATACAATGTGGCTTCCTGTACACTGGTGAAGTCAAGTCTAGACTAGGTGAGATCTATCACAGCCATCTGGAATTTATGTTTGCATGTCACCTTAACTCTCTTTCACATTCCCACACTCAATCTTCTCCAGTGTCGGAGGACCTTACGCAAATTGGAAGGGCAACATTTTTATTCCACAGGTAGGTTACAGAGCAGTGGTATGAATATTGAATTTTCCACTAGCAGGGTTCCCTTCTCACACACATTCACTGATTCACCTAGTTTTCTTCTCCCTTTGCTCATCCCTCCCAACCTCTCTAGCTATCTGTTTACATATTCCCATCTGGTTCTGCCTACACCCTCCAGCCTCTATGCCATCCCCATTTGTACTGCTGTTTAATTGGCAATCTTCCTTGTTCTCACTCAGACCTGATGCAAGTTCTTGACTCAAAGCATCAACTTGCACCTTTTGCCTCCACAAGTGTTGTTTGACCCACTGAGTTCTTACAATTTTTAAAAAATTCTAAATCTTACTGTCAAACCAATAGGTTTTATTGAAGTTGAGAATTGCTTCCCTGGACTGGGAGAAATTCAGAGTTCAGCAGAGGAGGACAAAGGGCTTAATTAGGAAGGTGAAAAAAGATTATGAGAAAAAACTGGCAGGGAACATAAAAACTGACTGTAAAAGCTTTTATAGATATGTGAAAAGAAAAAAATTGGTTAAGACAAATGTAGGTCCCCTACAGACAGAAACAGGTGAATTGATTATGGGGAGCAAGGACATGACAGACCAATTGAATAATTTCTTTGGTTCTGTCTTCACTAAGGAGGACATAAATAATCTTCCGGAAATAGTAGGGGACAGAGGGTCCAGTGAGATGGAGGAACTGAGGGAAATACATGTTAGTAGGGAAGTGGTGTTAGGTAAATTGAAGGGATTAAAGGCAGATAAATCCCCAGGGCCAGATGGTCTGCATCCCAGAGTGCTTAAGGAAGTAGCCCAAGAAATAGTGGATGCATTAGTGATAATTTTTCAAAACTCTTTAGATTCTGGACTAGTTCCTGAGGATTGGAAGGTGGCTAATGTAACCCCACTTTTTAAAAAAGGAGGGAGAGAGAAACCAGGGAATTATAGACCGGTTAGCCTAACATAAGTGGTGGGGAAACTGCTAGAGTCAGTTATCAAAGATGTGATAACAGCACATTTGGAAAGTGGTGAAATGATCGGACAAAGTCAGCATGGATTTGTGAAAGGAAAATCATGTCTGACGAATCTCATAGAATTTTTTGAGGATGTAACTAGTAGAGTGGATAGGGGAGAACCAGTGGATGTGGTATATTTGGATTTTCAGAAGGCCTTTGACAAGGTCCCACACAGGAGATTAGTGTGCAAACTTAAAGCACATGGTATTGGGGGTAAGGTATTGATGTGGATAGAGAATTGGTTGGCAGACAGGAAGCAAAGAGTGGGAATAAACGGGACCTTTTCAGAATGGCAGGCAGTGACTAGTGGGGTACCACAAGGCTCAGTGCTGGGACCCCAGTTGTTTACAATATATATTAATGACTTGGATGAGGGAATTAAATGCAGCATCTCCAAGTTTGCAGATGACACGAAGCTGGGTGGCAGTGTTAGCTGTGAGAAGGATGCCAAGAGGATGCAGGGTGACTTGGATAGGTTAGGTGAGTGGGCAAATTCATGGCAGATACAATTTAATGTGGATAAATGTGAAGTTATCCACTTTGGTGGCAAAAACAGGACAACAGATTATTATCTGAATGGTGGCCGATTAGGAAAAGTGGAGGTGCAACGAGACCTGGGTGTCATTGTACACCAGTCATTGAAAGAGAGCATGCAGGTACAGCAGGCGGTGAAAAAGGCAGATGGTATGCTGGCATTTATAGCAAGAGGATTCGAGTACAGGAGCAGGGAGGTACTACTGCAGTTGTACAAGGCCTTGGTGAGACCACACCTGGAGTATTGTGTGCAGTTTTGGTCCCCTAATCTGAGGAAAGACATCCTTGCCATAGAGGGAGTACGAAGAAGGTTCACCAGATTGATTCCTGGGATGGCAGGACTTTCATATGATGAAAGACTGGATGAACTAGGCTTATATTCGTTGGAATTTAGAAGATTGAGGGGGGATCTGATTGAAACGTATAAAATCTTAAAGGGATTGGACAGGCTAGATGCAGGAAGATTGTTCCTGATTTTGGGGAAGTCCAGAATGAGGGGTCACAGTTTGAGGATAAAGGGGAAGCCTTTTAGGACAGAGATTAGGAAAAACTTCTTCACACAGATAGTGATGAATCTGTGGAATTCCCTGCCACAGGAAACAGTTGAGGCCAGTTCATTGGCTATATTTAAGAGGGAGTTAGATATGGCCCTTGTGGCTAAAGGGATCGGGGGTATGGAGGGAAGGCTGGTACAGGGTTCTGAGTTGGATGATCAGCCATGATCATACTGAATGGCAGTGCAGGCTCGAAGGGCCGAATGGCCTACTCCTGCACCTATTTTCTATGTTTCTATGTTTCTATGTTTTTAATATACAACAAAATGCCAGAATGCTTTTCTCAATTTTTTTTTAGTTACTGATAAGATTTGGTCATTCCCATGTATTTGTGTAAATTTATCCTTGTATATTTTGTTCTGGCAAATAAGAAAAAAAATCCTTAATGTAGTTCTGATTCTGATTCAGGTGAATGTATGTGGAAGCATACAATGAAATAGATCATTTGCGTTAACAACCAATATACCTAAGCAGCCCACGAGTGTTGCCACGCATTCTGGCACCAACATAGCATGCCCACAATGCTTGACAGAACAAAGTCAAAGTACGGAAAATTTTCATAGTAAATTTATTATCGAAGTACATATACATCACCGTATACAACCCTGAAATTCATTTTCCTGTGGGCATACTTAGCAAACCTATAGAATAATAACTATAACAGGATTGATGAAAGATCAACTGGAGTGCAGAAGACAACAAACTGCAAATGCAAGTTTCAATAAATAGCAATAAATGTCAAGAACATGAGATGAAGAGACCTTGAAAGTGAATTCATTGGTGGGGGAATATTTTAGATATGGGGCAAGTGAAGTTGAGTATAGTTACCCCCTTTTGTTAAACAGTCTGATTGTTGAGGGGTGGTAACTACTCTTGAACCTGGTTGTGTGAGTCCTGAGGCTCTTGTACCTTCCACCTGATGACAGCAATGAGAAGTAACTGGAGAGGTAATGTTGCAGCTATATAGGACCCTGGTTAGACCCCACTTGGAGTATTTTGCTCAGTTCTGGTCACCTCACTACAGGAAGGATGTGAAAACCATAGAAAGGGTGCAGAGGAGATTTACAAGGATGTTGTCTGGATTGGGGAGCATGTCTTACGAAAACAGGTTGATTGAACTCGGCCTTTTCTCCTTGGTGCGACAGAGGATGAGAGGTGACCTGATAGAGATGTACGAGATGATGAGAGGCATTGATCGTGTGGATAGTCAGAGGCTTTTTCCCAGGGTTGAAATGGTTGCCACAAGAGGACACAGGTTTAAGGTGCTGGGGAGTAGGTACAGAGGAGATGTCAGGGGTAAGTTTTTTATGCAGAGAGTGATGAGTACGTGGAATGGGCTGCCGGCAATGGTGGTGGAGGAGGATACGATAGGGTCTTTTAAGACTCTTTTGGATAGGTGCATGGAGCTTAGAAAAATAGAGGGCTATAGGTAAGCCTAGTAATTTCTAAGGTAGGGGCATGTTCGGCACAACGTTGTGGACTGAAGGGCCTGAATTGTGCTGTAGGTTTTCTATGTTTCTATGAGAAGAGAGCATGGCCTGGGTGGTGGGAATTTCTGAAGATGGATGCTGCTTTCCTACAATACAGAACACAATAAAATAGAACACAACAAGTAACCAAACAATATCAGCAAAACAAGACCCTTTCCTCCCTCTCACCTTTCCACCTACCCACACACATGGAAAGTACTCCAACTCCAGGACATGTTCATACCAGGTTCGTTCAGATCTTACACATGCAAATCCTTAAGCCTGACTTGTCATTTTGCTGCATCTGATGTTAGCAAAAGTTCTTAGAGCTCTTCTTAGAAGTTCAAACACCATCATCACCTATTTTAAAGTTATAAAAAGGATAATTCTCTATTGTAGCACTACTTAAGAGCTCAAAGCATTAATTTGTCACTTTCAGAAGAATACCCATTTGAAATCAAACAACCTCAACCAAAGAGCTTTCACATAAAAGGATCATTGACTGAGCTTTATCCATCTGGCAGTATTTCAACTTACAAAGCCTGGGTGTTACAACAATAAATATGTTCTTTTTTGAAGTTTTGCCTCAGACTAAGTTTACCTTAAGAATACAACACCAAATAGAAAATCAGAACCTAATATTATGAACCTAAAGAAAGAAGGTATCATTGAGGAAGGCAATCCCAAAATGTCAATTCATAATTTACATTTGGCAATTTATATTCTTCATTATTCACAAGTCTGAGATACCCATCTGCTTCAAGGAAGCTTCAATCAAGTGGTAAACTTCTATGACTATAATCCAGTAACATATATATCCACTGTGACAAAGTGCTTTGAGAGGTTGATGATGAAGCATATTAGCTCCTGCCTAAGGAGTGACCTAGATTCACCCCAACCTTCACAACAGTTCGACAGCAGAAGCCCATTTCTTTGCTTCTTCATTATGCTTCAGTGGTTGGTAAGTTGATGGAGAAGATCCTGAAAGGCAGGATTTATGAACATTTGGAGAGGCATAATATGATTAGGAATAGTCAGCATGGCTTTGTCAAAGGCAGGTCATGCCTTACAAGCCTGATTTAATTTTTTGAGGATGTGACTAAACACGTTGATAATGGTAGAGCAGCAGATGTAGTGAATATGGATTTCAGTAAGGCATTTGATAAGGTATCCCATGCCAGGCTTATTGAGAAAGTAAGGAGGCATGAGATCCAAGGGGACATTGCTTTGTGGATCCAGAACTGGCTTGTCCACAGAAGGCAAAGAGTAGTTGTAGATGGGTCATATTCTACATGGAGACCGGTGACCAGTGGTGTGCCTCAGGGATCTGTTCTGGGACCCCTACTCTTTGTGACTTTTATAAATGACCTAGATGAGGAAGTGGAGGGATGGGTTAGTAAATTTGCTGATGACACAAAGGTTGGAGGTGCTGTGGATAGTGTGGAGGGCTGTCAGAGGTTACAGTGGGACATTGATAGGATGCAAAACTGGGCTGAGTAGTGGCAGATGGAGTTCAACTCAGCTAGGTGTGAGGTGGTTCATTTTGGTAGGTCAAATATGATGGCAGAATATAGCATTAATGGTAAGACTGTTGGCAGTGTAGAGGATCAGAGGGATCTTGGGGTCTGGGTCCATAGGACACTCAAAGCTGCTACGCAGGTTGACTCTGTGGTTAAGAAGGCATACGGTGCATTGGCCTTCATCAATGGTGGGATTGAGTTTAAGGGCCAAGAGGTAATGTTGCAGCTATATAGGACCCTGGTCAGACCCCACTTGGAGTACTATTCTCAATTCTGGTTACCTCACTACAGGAAGGATGTGGAAACCATAGAAAGGGTACAGAGGAGATTTCCAAGGATGTTGCCTGGTTTGGGGAGCAAGCCTTATGAGAATAGGTTGAGTGAACTCGGCCTTTTCTCCTTGGAGTGACAGAGGATGAGAAGTGATCTGATAGAGGTGTAAAAGATAATAAGAAACATTGATATTGTGGATAGTCAGAGGCTTTTCCCCAGGGCTGAAATGGCTAGCATGAGGGGGCATAGTTTTAAGGTGCTTGAAAGCAGGTGCTGTCAGGGGTATGTTTTTTATGCAGAGAGTGGTGAGTATGTGGAATGGGCTGCTGGAGGCAGTGGCGGAGGCGGAAATGATAGGGTCTTTTAAGAGACTCCTGGATGGTTACATGGAGCTTAGAAAAATAGAGGGCTTTGGGTAAAGCCGAGGTAGTTCTAAGGTAGGGACATGTTTGATGCAGCTTTGTGGACTGAAGGGCCTGTATTGTGCTGTAGGTTTTCTATTTTTCTATGCTCTGAATCAATGAAGATGCATACATCACAATATGCTTCACTGAGCACAGTTCTGCATTCAGCACTATCCTGCCCTTGAAACTCGTCACTAAGTTTCAGCTCCTGGGTCTCGATACCCCTCTGCACAACTGGATCCTTGATTTCCTCACTTGCTGACTCCAGTCGGTTCAGATTGGTAACAGTCTCATCTCCACAATCACCATCAGCATAGGTGCACGTGAAGATGGTGTGTTAAACCCCCTGCTCTACTTGCTTTTTGCCTATGATTGCATGGCTCAGTACAGCTCTAACGCCATATTTAAGTTTACTGAGAATGTTGGCTGAATGAAAGATGGTGACAAATCGGCATATAGGAGGGAGACTGAAAATCTGGTTGAATGGTGCCACAACAACAATCTTTCACTCGATCTCAGCAAAACCAAAGAGCTGATTATTGACTATAGAAGGAAGAAGCCGGAGGTCCATGGGCCAGTCATCATTATGGGATTGGAAGTGCAGAGATACAGTAACTTTAAATTCTTTGGTGGTGTAATATTGGAGAATGTGTCCCAGGACCAGCATGTAAGTATATCAAAAAACAGGTATAGCAGTGCCTCTTCTTTCCTAGTTCGTGCAGATTCAGTATGTCATCGAAAACTTTGACACACTTTTATAAATGCACAGTGGAGAGTATCCTGACTGGCTGCATCACAGCCTGGTATGGAAACACCAAAGCCCAAGAATGGAAAGTCCTGCAAAACTGGTGGATATAGCCCAGTCCATCACAGAAAAGGCCCTTCTCACCATTGAGCACATCTATAAAGAATGCTGGAACAAGAAAACAGCATTCAACATCAAGGCCCCCTACCATCCAGGGAATGCTCTCTTCTCGCCACTACCATCAGCAGGAGTTACAGGAGCCTTGAGACCCACACCAGCAGGTTCAAGAACAGTTGGTGTATTACCCTACAAACATCAGGGTTCTGAACTAGTGTGGATAACTTCACTCACCTCAACTTTAAACATTCCACAACCAACAGACTGGCTTTCGAGGACTCTGCAACTCAAGTTCTCAGTATTATTTTTTTAATTTGCACAATCTGTCTTCTTTTGGTTGTTTGTCAGTGTTTCTGTATAGTTTTTCATAAATTCTATTGTATTTCTATGTTTTCCTGTGAATGCCAGCAAGGAAATGAATCTCAGGGTTGTATATGGTGATATATAAGTGCTTTGATAATAAATTTACTTTGACAAACCCAGAAAGTCACATCGTTTTGCTGTTCTCTCGTCAGAGCTTCTTGGAAGTTTCTTCAGGCAATTTAAAAATTATGTAACTAAAGAAAGATTAAAAGTGGTTGAACTCATGGATTCTTCAGAAATATTTTAAAAATTTTGTCCTTAAAATATGCGAGGAGCTCTTCAACTTGCATCTACAGAAAGGAAAGGGACAAAATATGATTTTTCACAAAATGAATCTAGAAGCTTTCATTACCATCAACTTACTAAGTTTTAGTGAAGTATCTGATCTTGAGTTAAGGATGAAATCAGCTACATTCTCACTCTCTCTAGCTGGGATCACTTTTGTTGTTTCACCAGTGCCTGTTTTTGATCAGTATACTTCCCTATATTAATAGCAACAGTAACCACAAGGTTAATGTACAGATCCCAGTTTGATTAATTAGTCTTGAGCTTTAACCAAATGTAGCAATACACCACTGTTTTAATAGCAGTTTATAATAGTACGATATTGCTGATTTGTGGGCATTTATCTCTTGTAGTGTGGATCTTAATTGCTGGTTGGATATTGAGCATTTTAGAAAAATACCACACAATGCAGAAGAAGAGAGGAATAACAAGTCCAGAGAGATAAAGAACAAATATTTGAATCGAAAGTATTTCTTCGGACCCAGCAGCCCTGCTACAAAAGCACAACAGAATGAAGTAATGCCTGAATATTTGTTTTAAATTAATTCTTCATACAGTAATAGTTTTATTAATGTACAAGACGTGAACATCAGAGGCAATGCCAGCATGTAAGGGTTACAATTAATTGTCTCAGAGAAGCCAGTGGTGGGCTGTTCCCCTAAACTCCTGTCATTATTGTGATCCTTGTGTAGGGAGCTCTAGGATTAATCCCTATGCTGATAGCCATTGTCCTTCATGGCAGTAGAGTGTCTCATAAACATAAAAAATTGTTGGAATGGCTTTGGCTACACATTTTATAGACAGTATCCACTGCAGTCATGGTGCACCTGTGATGGAGGGAATTAATGTTTAGGATGACAAATAAATTGTCAAGTAGTTACTTTTGCTTTTTGAATTGTGTTCAAGCTGTACTCATCTAAGCAAATGGAGAGTATTTTTTCACAGTCCTGACATGTCCATTATAAAATCCCACTAAGGGTGGATGTCAGAGGTAAGTTTTTTCACACATGGAACACCCTGCCAGGGCTACTGGTTGAGGCAGATACATTACGGACATTTAATAAACTCTTAGATAGGCATATGGATGATAGAAAAATGGAGGGCTTATAGGAGCTAGATTGGTCCTAGAGTAGGTTATAAGGTTGGCATAGCATTGTGGGCCAAAAGGCCTGTTCTATGTAAACATCCATTTTAGAATTTGGAAGTCTTTGTACTGTCAAGAAGTGAGTCTATCTTCAAGTTTACCAGCCTCTGACTTGGACAGTGGAAGAATTGTCCATGATAATACCAGTGAGCGTCAAGGGTAGATTGTTAGATTTGCCTGGCATTTTGTGACATGCATATTACTTACCACTTATCATTCCTCTCCCCCACCTGCACCATGCCTGCCTAGCACTCACTGGTGCAAGCACTGAATATACCATAGTCTGAAGAACTGTGAATGGAATTGAACTTTGTACAATCATCAGAACAAAGCTCCTCGCCTCCACTAGCCTGTAGACCACCCTTGAGCAAAGTGTAGCACCTGCTTAGCCCCCTTGAAGCCATGGGAGCAGGTGGATGGTCATCTGAGCAACTGGTGCATATCACAAATCCTGGTTATGTGACCACTGACAATCTCTGGAGTATTGATAATGGCTGGGGTCACCTGTCTTGTAAAGACACTGTCCAGATGAAAGCAATGGCAAACCGATTCTGTAGAAAACTTTGCCAGGAATAATCATGGTCATGGAAAGACCATAATCACCTAAATCATATGACACATAACAAACGAACAATCATCAACAAATATATCTGCATCTGGTTTATGGTTGAGCCATGCGATTGATGGAGTAACTGAAGACAGTTGAGTCAAGGTAATTATCCTGAAGAACTTCTACAGTGACTTTCTGGAACTGGGATGATTCATTTCCAACAATTACGAGCACCTTCCATTGTGCAAGATACAACTGCAGCCATAACAGTGTTTCACTTTGAAGTTAGATTCACCAATGCTCCTTGATGTCACTCTTGGTTGAATAATGCCTTGATGTCAAATCCATCACTCCCACTTTGTCTCTGGAATTCAACTCTGGTCCTTGATCGGACAAAATTTGTGTTGAGATCTGGAGTTGATTAGTCATGGAAAACCTCACATTTGGTGGCCATGTATAAATTCAGGAAGGGTAAGATGAGGAAACACGAACTAATACTCATAAAGGGATCAGAAGTGGAGAGACTGAGCAATTTCAAGTTCCTGGGTGTCAAGATCTCTGAGGATCTAACCTGGTCCCAACATGTCAATGCAGCTATAAAGAAGGCAAGATAGTGACTATACTTTATTAGGAGTTTGAAGAGATTTGGGTTGTCACCTAAAACACTCTAAAACTTCTATAGACGTCCCATGAAGAGCATTTTGACAGGCTACATCACTGTCTGGTATAAGGGGAGTGCAGGGGCTACTGTACAGAACCAAAAGAAGCTACAAAAAATTGTAAACTAGTCAGCTCCATCTTGGGTACTAGCCTCCGTAGTACCCAAGACAACTTCAAGGCACAGTTCCTCAGAAAGGTGGCATTCATTATTAAAGACCCCCATCACCCAGGACATGCACTTTTCTCACTGTTACCATCAGGAAGGAGATACA
Organism: Mobula birostris; assembly: GCF_030028105.1. Lineage (NCBI taxonomy): Eukaryota > Metazoa > Chordata > Chondrichthyes > Myliobatiformes > Myliobatidae > Mobula > Mobula birostris. Next base: position 969,478 of record NW_027274035.1, on the reverse strand, counting down.
GAAGCCTGAAGACACACACTCAATGATTCAGGAACAGCTTCTTCCCCTCTGCCATCCAATTGCTAAATGGACACTGAACCCATGAACACTACCTCACTTTTTTTATATATTATTTCTGTAGTGCACTCTTTTTAATCTAACTATTTAATATACATATATATACTTACTGTAATTGGTTTACTTAATTTTTTCCTTCTGTATCATCCTTCTGTAGCAGTACATTGTACTGCTGTTAGTAAGTTAAATTCCAGTGCACATGCCGGTGATAATAAAAGCAATACACACAAAATGCTGGTGAACGCAGCAGGCCAGGCAACACCTATATGAAGAAGTACAGCCGACGTTTCGGGCCGAGACCCAAGGGTCGACTGTACTTCTTCCTATAGATACTGCCTGGCCTGCTGCGTTCCACCAGCATTTTGTGTGTATTGCTTGAATTTCCAGCATATGCAGATTTTCTCGTGTTTCCAGTGATAATAAACCTGATTCTGATTTTGATTCAACGAGCAGATTACTGGCGAGTCCTGACGAAGGACCTCGGCCCAAAATAACGACTTTTTTTATTTGTTTCCACAGATGCTGCCTAACCTGCTGAGTTCTTCCAGGATTTTGTGTGTGTTGCTCTGGATATCCAGCATCTGCAGAATTTCTGGTGTTTATTATTGGTTAGCAAGTGCCACCTAATTACACTGTTACAAGTTCTGTCATTTTTGCAACTTCTGAGAGTAAATCAAGCTAAAAGCATTCAGTCATACCTTGCACAAAGGAACGCTGGAGTATTTGTTGGAGTTTAACTAACTACACTACAGTAATTCACTGTAGGAGTTCTCTAGGCCCAACCATCTTCGTCAAGGAGCTTCCTTTAATGGGAAGTACTGAAGTGGGCTGTTCAGACATTGGGCATTATTTAGTTCTATTTACCACATTTCAGTAAGTGAAGTAGTCCGTGCCTGAACAAAGCAAAGTCTGGGCAAAATCAGGCATGCCTGAGAATTTGCAAGAAGATTTACACCATTGGAAAACCAGTCAATAATAATTCCTCAGGACCCAATATTTGAACATCACAATTTCAGATGGGCTAGTTTTCCTCTTGTGGCTATTTCAGCTGTAATATTCCTGTGCTTCTTTTCTGCCTGTATATATTTCAAGTGCTTGATATCTTTGCACAGCACCATTGACCTTATCAACCCTACATCTTGCTGTGCGGCACCATCAATTTTGTAAAGTTAGTTAGATTCTCAACATTTGGCAGTTTACAGCTGGGTGTCTATGAGGCGCTGTGGACCATCAGCACCAGCAGAAATTACAACACCATAATCTGTTAACATAGGACTGACATATCTATCCCTCACTCTCTTGCTAGACCATCATTCCTGCATTGGTAAGAACTGCAAATAGCACATTGGGAGCAGCACTAAGCATATCTGAAATTTATAAGATACCAGCCTAATGAAGCTATAATACATGACTATTTACATGCTAAACAGTAAAAATACCATGCAATAGATAGATCTAAGCAAAGATCTGTAGCCCTATTATAGACTTAAAGTGTCGTGGAACAATACAGCACAGATACAGTCTCCTCGATCGTGAGGAATAGCCTGTTATGGCCACCTTGTCTATGATTTTAAACATTTCTATAAGATCACCCTCCCCGATCGTGGGGAATAGCCTGTTATGGCCACCTCGTCTATGATTTTAAACATTTCTATAAGATCACCCTCCCTGATCGTGGGGAATAGCCTGTTATGGCCACCTCATCTATGATTTTAAACATTTCTATAAGATCATCCTCCCTGATCGTGGGGAATAGCCTGTTATGGCCACCTCATCTATAATTTTAAACATTTCTATAAGATCACCCTCATTGCCCTACATTCCAAGGAACAAAGACCTAGCCTAGCCAACCTCTCTCCGTAACTCAGGCCGTCCAGTCCCAGCAATATCCTCATCAATCAATTAACCACAGCTTTCCTATAGTGGGGTTGTAGCCCTTATTATAGACTCAAAGAGTCTAAAACTGTACATGCACTCCAAGTGCAGCCTCACCAACGATGTACACAACTGTAACATGATGTCCCAGCTGCTCTACTCAATGCCCTGAGTGATGAAGGCCTGTATGCTAAATACCTTTTCCACCACTCTGTCTACTTGTGAGGCTGTTTACAATTAATTGGGAACTTGTACTTCCAAGTCCCTCTATTCCATTACACTCCCCAGTACCCTACCATTCATGATACGTGTCTGATGTAAACTTGACTTTACAAAGTGCATCACATCACATTTATCTGTATTCACATCTGTTTGCCCCTCCTCAGCTCACTTCCCTAACTGATCAAGGTCCACTTGTAGTCTATGATAACCTTCAACAATACCTCCTAATTTTGGGTTATCTGAAAATTTATTGATCAAGCCATGTGTATTTGCATGCAAATCATTTATATAAATAATTAATATAAATTGCAGTATAATTGAAATTCTCACTCAAATGGAAGATGCAATAGTTCGGTCTAACACTTCAACTAAAGTATGTTCCAGTAAAAAGCGAGGACAGTAAGGGTGGGGAGAAACAGCCTTGGAAAACTAAGGAAATAAAAGAAGGCATCAAACTAAATGCAACACACACAAAATGCTGGAAAAAATCCGCAGACCAGGCGGCATCTATGGAAATTGAATAAACAGTTGACATTTTGGGCCAAGGTCCCTCTTCAGGGCTATCAAACTAAAAACTCCTGTGTACGAAGTCGGCAAGAGCTGTGGGAAACTGGAAGATTGGGAGCACTTTAAAAAAAGCAGCAAAGAATCACTAAGCAAGTAATAATGAAAGTAAAGTAGAATACAAAATGTAAGAACAGATAGTAAAAGTTTGTATAATGGTTAAATTGAATGTTGAACCTTCAGAAGATGACACGGGGGAATTAATATTGGGTAATGTGAAAATGGGCAAGGCCTTGAGCATTTATTTTGTGTTGGTTTTCACCATGGAGAACAGATCTAACATGCCAAAGGGATGCAGTGGGAGTTGAGGATCTTGATACAATTGCTGTCACTAAAGAGGTAGTGATGAGAAAACTACTGGGCAAGACTAGAAGACTAGTAAACAAGTTCCCTGGTCCTGTTGAGATGAAAGAAATAGCAGAAGTCATAGCTGACATGTTTGTGATAATTTACCAAAATTTTCTAGACACTGGTCAGGTCTCGGCAGATTGAAAGACAGTGAATGTCACACCACTGTTTAAAAAAGGATGTAGGCAAAAGGCGGAAATCTATAGGCCAGATAGCTTAATGCCTGCAGTCAGGAAAATGCTTGAAGCTATTATTAAGGAAGAACTAGTGAGACTTCTAGATAGAAGTGGTTTCATTAAGCAGACACAGCAAGTCCTGTTTGACAAACTTACTGGAGTGCTTTGAGGTTATAATGAGCACAGTGGATGGAGGGGAACAGTTGGATGTTATATACTTGGATTTCCAGAAGGTGCCACAGAAAAGACTTATCCACAAGATAAAGATGCATGGAGTTGGGGATAATGAATTGGTATAGATAGAGGATTGGTAAATCAATAGAATGCAGAAAGTTGGAATAAATGTCTGGTTTTGATAATTTGGAAGATGGGACCATGTATAATGTATCTAAGTTTGCTGGTGACCCTAAATTAAGTAGAAAAGCAAATTTTGTAGAGGATGGAGAGAGTTGGCAGAGAGATAGATAGGTTAAGTGGTTAAGGGAGGGGTCTGGCAGATGGAGTACAACATTGGTAAATACAAGGTCATCCACTTTGGAAGGAAAAATAGGAAGTAAGATTATTATTTAAAATGGTGAAAGATTTATACTGCTGTGCAGAATGACTTAGGAGTGCTTGTGCATGAATTACAAAAGATTGGTTTGGTTGCAACAGGTTATCAAGGAGGCAAATGGAATGTTGGCCTTCACTATAAGGGGGATTTAATTTAAGAGCAGGGAAGTTATGCTGCAATCCTACAGGGTAACAGTGAGCTTGCACCTGGAGTACAGTATGCAGTTGTGGTCTCCTTACTTGAGGAAATATATACTGGTTTTGGAGGCGGTACAGAGGAGGTCCACCAGGTTAATTCCAGAGATGAGGAGGTTAGCTCATAAGGAGAAATTGATTCACTTGTGCCTATACTGCTAGAATTCAGAAGAGCGAGAGGGGATCTTATAGAAATGTATAACATTATGAAAGGGCTAGATAAGATAGAAGAAGGAAAATTGTTTCCACTGGTAAGTGAGACTAGAACTAGGAGACAATAGCCTCAAGATTTGGGGAAGTAGATTTAGGACGGAGATAAGGGGGTACTGCTTTTCCCAGAGAGTAGTGAATCCATTGAATTCCCTGCCAAGGAAATAGTAGAGGATGCCTCATTAAGCACATTTAAGACATGGTTAGATAGATTTTTGTATATCTGGGGAAACTAAGGGTTACGGGGGTGGGGGAATCAGAGCTGAGTCACTGGCCAGATTAGTCATGATCTAATTCAATGGTAGAGCAGGCTTGACAGGCCAGAGGGCCGACTCCTGCTCCTATTTCTTATTCTTATTCCTCTTTAGCCTCACTCAAAGTCCAAGGATACACTTTGTCACACCCTATAGATTTAGCCATCCTAATGTGTTGTAAGACTGCAAATATCCCCTCCTTGGTGTAAAATGAATTCTTTTCAAAACATCTCCCCTTTTTTTTCTCCCATCCCTAGTAAATATCGAGGAGAAATATCTGTTAAAAATCCTGCAGATTCCCTGTTGATCAAGACATCGGCAGCCCAGAAGATGTCCAAGGAGACCTATTCTCTCTGTAGCTACACTTTTACACTTAATATAGCCATTGAATCTCTTGGTATTTACCTTAATCTTACCAGCATACTCTTTCATTGCCCTCCTGATTTCCTTCTTAAGCATATTCTTAATCTTTGATCAGGTTATGAATAGTAGTGGACAAATGAACAGTAAAAGAAGGAGGAGGCTCCAAAAATATCTCCATTCTCAATGATGGCAGCACTCAGCACCAGTGTCCTAATGGCAAGTTTGAAGCACTTGCAACAACATTTAGCCAGAAATACCACATACTGTACATTATCCGTTTGGGCTTCTGCCTGAATCATCATCATCGAAGCAAGTTTCCAGATAACTAAATTCACTCCAAATAAGATCAAGAAATGGCTGCACACACAGGATACAGCAAAGGTTATGGGACCAAACAACATTCCATTATTGAAGATGTGCTCTCTAGAAGTAGCAGTGCCTCCAATCAAACTGTTCCAGCTTTTACAATATTCCCATCTATCCAACAAAGCTAAGGTACATTCACTAGAAATGGGCCAAATCCAGTCAGGCAAAATACTGTCCAATCTGTCTACTCGCTGTCAACTACAGTAATTCCTGAATAATCACAATTAGTTTAAACAACACAAGAATTCTCTTTGTAGTTTCAAACAAGATTCATTGAATCTTTAATTTCACAACTCTTTGTCACACACTTCTTTAATTTACTTTCTCAACCTTCAAAGCTCACTACTTGTATTTGGACATTACTCACGCTTGGTCAACCACCTTCTTTTGCCTGTTGCATCATTGCTGTTTAGGGCAGCAATGAAAGTCTTCCATCTCAGGCAGCTTTCATGGCTTCCTTCATCATGTAGGTAGCTTCCTCTCGGTTTAATGTCTGTCATACAAGTCCCGGGTAGAAACTCAGGAACACCGGCCGCACGCAGATATAGAAGTATTCTTCATTGTTATTTCCGTAACAGTTTTTTTTTGACCAGTCAGAGTTGTTAGCCTTGAGTTGAACCCCTGAACCTGGAGGAACAGTAGAATACTCTTAGTCTGGCCTCTATCCTTTGACCTGTTTAGCACAGGTGACCCAACAAAAGCCAAAGCATAAAGCCCTGACTCCAGCCAGCATAGCTTTCAGGTCATTGAGGCACGCAAGCCTCCAAACCTTGACATGGTTGTGGTCCTCTTGGAGGTTGTTCAACCTGGCTGGGGTTCAGTCTTGACGAGTTCCCTGAATCCCTGACTCAGAGTCATCTCCTTCAGCGGTTTGTCTCTAGTGTCATAAGGCAACTTTTTGTACATTCCTTGGCATACTTTCCAAAGATTGCCATTTCAATCGTTACCATATGAGTACATGTAACACTCTCTTGGCCAAGTTCTCACGTTGATTCAGTCCAGCTATCAATCATGTGGCCTTCCTTCAGTTTGTATCTTTGTTCTTGATTGCCAGCATCTCTTTCTAGCCAGAAATGTCCTCCCAGAACCCAATGAGATACTTGACATTACTCTGGCTGCTACCTGCCCAACAGCACAACAGGAGTACCAGAAGAAGTTCACTGGTTGAAAAAGATGGCTCGACACTACCTTCTGATTGTCAGACATTGCATGCCTTGCCAAAGGTGTCCAGGATCTGAAAATGAGTTTCTATAAATGGTTCACTACTACCTCTAAAAATAATGTAAGTTGGGAATTTTGGGCTTGATGTGCTAATGTTGTTCATTGAGCTAACAAGGTATTTCTGTAACTAATGAGGTTATTCACAGTGCAGATAATAAACTTACAGAATATGCATCCATGAAACCTCTGGAAGAAAATTATTAGAAAATTTTAAAAATACGTCTCCATTATTTTGGAAACACAAGAAAGACTGCAGATGCTGGAAATCTGGAGCAATACGTGAAATGCTGAATGAACTCAGCAGGTCAAACAGCATCTGTGGAGGGAAATGGATAATCAACGTTGACTGGCCATTTCTCTCCACAGATGCTGCCTGAACCGTCAAGTTCCTCCAGCACTTTCTGTATCCGCTGCAATTATTTTCGTCCATTTTAAGAACAAATTCATGGACCAAGGGCTTCCATTACAAATTCCTTCATGAGTTCCTAATATAGAATCTTTGCATGTAGGTCACATGTAGATGATGTAAGATATGTGCATTTAAAGGATTAGAGACTCCTGTTGTATCCATCAAATAAAATACAGAAATAACTTAGTCAGTTTCTTTCTTTAATTTCCATGGAGACTGAATCTGTTACCTGAGCAATAGTTGGCCAACTCTTTCCCGGCTTATTTCCACCACTACCAAAGGTTAAAATCAGCTCTTAAATCTTTTGGTTTCTCTTTGCATCAGTTTCCCCAATGTATGATTGCCATGGGAATTTAAACATTTAATAAAAAACTTGAAATGTTACATATTTAGACATAAAGTGCAATTCTATGAACCTAGCTGAAAGACTGCCATGTGCACAATTGGGGAATTTGATCCCTCCAATTAACCTTAATATATACATTTAGAAGACACATTTCTTGCACCAGCATTGCATAATTATAATGCTATTTTTAAGAAATCAGTGGGCCAAATTGCATTGACAGTTTGCCAGTAGATTTGTGAAGATCTCAGTGTTGGCTGAATTGTTGGCTTTATGGCCAAGTTTGCAAATGATACAAAGACAGGTGGAGGGGTAGGTAGTGTTGAGGAAGCAGGGAGTTGGCAGAAGGGCGTAGATTAGGAGAATGGGCAAAGAAGGCAACTGTAATGTTAGCATTTATTTCAAGAGGACCTAAGTATAAAAGGAGGTTATAATGATAAGGCTTTATAAGGCATTCGGCAGACTGCATGGAGTATTGTGAACAGTTTGAGGTCCTTTAGTAAGAAAGGGTGTGCTGGCATTGGTGAGGGTCCAGAGGAGGTTCATGAAAAAGATTCTAGGAATGGAAGATTTACTTTATGAAGAGTGTTTGATGGCTCTGAGTCCGTACTCACTGGAGTTTAGAAGATTTAGGGGGGGATTTCATTGAAATGCCTATATAGAGTGGATGTAGAGAGGATGTTTTGTATAGTGTGGGAGTCTAAGACCAGAAGACACAGTGTCAGAATACAAGGATGTACCTTTAGAACAGAGATGTAGAGGAATTGCTTTAGCCAGAGCGTGGTGAATCTGTGAAATCCATTGCCACAGATGGCTGTGAAGCCCAAACCATTATTTAAAGTGGAGGTTGATATGTTCTTGATTGTTAAGGGCATCAAAGGTGATGGAGAGAGGTCAGAAGAATGGGCTTGAGGGGGATAATAAATCAGCTATGATGACTCAATAGTTCGAATGGCTTAATTTTACCCCTATGTTGTATGGTCTTATTAATATATTTATTTTTGTATTTTGCTCAGGTGATTCTGGATGTCTCTGATGATCAAACACAGGAAATAATGCACAGGTTATCTTAGTTTGCATTGCCCGAAAACTAGTCACTATTTATCACTATTTGCCTTCAAAAAATTGTGTGGTTCTTCATGATAGCGAAGCTTCGCTAGGCCCAACTTACCATAGGACTGGGAGGCTCCAAGATTATTAGTAACTGCGCCACTATTAAAGACTAGAGTGTGGGGGGGGGGTGTTGCCCAGGTGATATTGATTACAAGGAGCATGCTCAAACTGGTGCAATCTAGCTGAGTAATTTCAAAATGTTGAAACCATTTAAAAATTATCCTTTTCTAGATAATGATGTTAGCTGGAGGATGGGGCAAATTGCTCCATGAACAATTGTCTTCAGAGGTTCTAGTTGAAGTACAAAGATATATAAGAAGACATATAGAAAATACATGGTTGCCAATGTTCCTGGCCACACCAGAGTTTGCTGAGAGACACAGCATGCAGGTACAGTAATTCTGCAATTCACCAAATTATTTATCAAGCCTTATTGGTAATATATTGCTTCCTGTAAACCTTACATTGAAATTTCCTGCATAACATTCACCTCTTATACCCAGACAACCGGAACATGTATATCACACTGTTGTTCATTGACTGCAGTCATCATTCAATACCAACCATCCCTCAAAGTTTATTGTTAAGCTCCAAGAGCTGGGCATCTGTACCTACCTCTGTAATTGGATCTGCGACTTCCTCACAGGAAGATCACAATTAGTACAGATCAGAAACCTGGTCTCCTCCTCGTGGACATCAACACAGGCACATCTCAGACTCTGTACTTAGACCTCTTCCCTACTCACTCTATGCATATGAATGCATGGCTAAGCATAATTCCAATACCAGCTTCATATACACCAATGTTGTTGGTAGAAACTCAGATGTCCAACGAGGAGGCTGATTGACTGGTGCCACACAACAATCTCTCACTCAGTGTTAGAACATAGAATAGTACAGAGCAGTACAGGCCCTCCGGCACACAATGTTGTGCCAACCCTCAAACCCTGCCTCCCATATAACCCCCCACCTTAAATTCCTCCATACACCTGTCTAGTAGTCTCTTAAATTTCACTAGTGTATCTGCCTCCACCACTGACTCAGGCAGTGCATTCCACGCACCAACCACTCTCTGAGTAAAACACCTTCTTCTAATATCCCCCTTGAACAGCCCACCCCTTACCTTAAAGCCATGTCCTCTTGTATTGAGCAGTTGTGCCCTGGGGAAGAGGCGCTGGCTATCCACTTGATCTATTCCTCTTAATATCTTGTATACCTCTATCATGTCTGCTCTCATCCTCCTTCTCTCCAAAGAGTAAACCCTAACTCCCTTAATCTCTGATCATAATCCATGCTCTCTAAACCAGGCAGCGTCCTGGTAAATCTTCTCTGTACCCTTTCCAATGCTTCCACATCCTATCGTAAGCTGAACAGAACTGGACACAGTACTCCAAGTGTGGCCTAACCGGAGTTTTATAGAGCTGCATCATTACCTTGCGACTCTGAAACTCTACCCTTCGACTTATGAAAGCTAACACCCCATGAGCTTTCTTAACTACCCTATCTACCTGTGAGGCAACTTTCAGGGATCTGTGGACATGTACCCCCACTTCCCTCTGCTCGTCCACACTACCAAGTATTCTGCCATTTACTTTGTACTCTGCCTTAGAGTTTGTCCTTCCAAGGTGTACCACCTCACACTTCTCTGGGTTGAACTCCATCTGCCACTTCTCAGCCCACTTCTGCATCCTATCAAAATCTCTCTGCAATCTTCGACAATCCTCTAAACTATCTACAGCATCACCAACCTTTGTGCCATCTGCAAACTTGCCAACCCACCCTTCTACCCCCACATCAAGGTCATTAATAAAAATCACGAAAAGTAGAGGTCCCAGAACTGATCCTTGTGGGACACCAGGAGTCACAACCCTCCAATCTGAATGTACTCCCTCCACCACGACCCTCTGCCTTCTGCAGGCAAGCCAATTCTGAATCCACCTGCCCAAACTTCCCTGGATCCCATGCCTTCTGACTTTCTGAATAAGCCTACTGTGTGGAACCTTGTCAAATGCCTTACTAAAATCCATATAGATCACATCCACTGCACTACCCTCATCTATATGCCTGGTCACCTCCTCAAAGAACTTTATCAGGCTTGTTAGACACAATCTGCCCTTCACAAAGCCATGCTGACTGCCCCTGATCAGACCATGATTCTCTAAATGCCCATAGATCCTATCTCTAAGAATCTTTCCCAACAGCTTTCCCACCACAGTCGTAAGGCCCACTGGTCTATAATTACCCAGATTATCCCTACTACCTTTTTTGAACAAGGGGACAATATTCGCCTCTCTCCAATCCTCCGGTACCATTCCAGTGGACAACAAGGACATAAAGATCCTAGCCAGAGGCTCAGCAATCTCTTCCCTCGCCTCGTGGAGCGGCCTGGGGAATATTCCGTCAGGCCCCGGGGACTTATCCGTCCTAATGTATTTTAACAACTCCAAAGCCTCCTCTCCCTTAATATCAGCATACTCCAGAACATCAACCTCACTAATATTGTCCTCACCGTCATCAAGTTCCCTCTCATTGGTGAATACAGAAGAGAAGTAATCATTGAGGACCTCGCTCACTTCTACAGCCTCTAGACACATCTTCCCACCTTTATCTCTAATCGGTCCTACCTTCACTCCTGTCATCCTTTTGTTCTTCACATAATTGAAGAATGCCTTGGGGTTTTCCTTTAACCTACTCGCCAAGGCCTTTTTATACCCCCGCCTTGGTCTTCTCAGCCCCTTCTTAAGCTCCTTTCTTGCTTCCTTATATTCTTCAATTGATCCATTTGATCCTCGCTTCCTAAACCTCATGTATGCTGCCGCCTTCCACCTGACTAGATTTTCCACCTCACTGGTCACCCATGCTGCCTTCACCCTACCATTCTTTATCTTCCTCACTGCGACAAATTTATCCCTAACATCCTGCAAGAGATCCCTAAACATCAACCACACATCCATAGTACATTTCCCTGCAAAAACAGCATCCCAGTTCATACCCGCAAGTTCCAGCCTTACAGCCTCATAATTTGCCCTTCCCCAATTAAAAATGTTCCTGTCCTCTCCGTTAGCAAGACCAATGAGTTGATTGTGAACTTTAGGAAGGGGAAGACAGGTGACCATGCACCTGTCCTCAATGAGGGTTCAGTGGTGGAAAGTGGGAGCAACTGCAAGTTCCTTGGTGTCAACATACAGGGCTCAAAATACAGATACAGCCATGAAGAAGGTACACCAGCATCTCTACTTTGTTAAAAGCTTAAAGAGATTCATCTTGTCATTGAAGACTAACAAGGTTCTACAGATGTACAGTCGAGAGCATTCTGACTGGTTGCATCACTGGCTGACATGGAGGTTCCAATGCATAGCATCAAGAGAGACTGCAAAAGGCTGTAGACTCAGCCAGCTCCATCACGGGCAAAACCCTCCCCACTTTTGAGGACACCTTCAAGAGGCGGTAGCTCAAGAAGGTGGTATTCATTATAAAGACTCGCACAATCCAGAAGCATCCCTCTCCTCATTACTACAACAGGGAAGAAGGTACAAGAGACTTAAAACACTCAACGTTTTAAAACAACACACATCAAAGTTGCTGGTGAACGCAGCAGGCCAGGCAGCATCTCTAGGAAGAGGTACAGTTGACGTTGTGGGCCGAGACCCTTCGTCAGGACTAACTGAAAGAAGAGCTAGTAAGAGATTTGAAAGTGGGAGGGGAAGGGGGAGGGGGAGATCCAAAATGATAGGAGAAGACAGGAGGGGGAGGGATGGAGCCAAGAGCTGGACAGGTGATTGGCAAAGGGGATATGAGAGGATCATGGGACAGGAGGCCCAGGGAGAAGGAAAGTGGGGGGTGGAAAACCCGGAGGATGGGCAAGGGGTATAGTCAGAGGGCAGAGGGAGAAAAAAGAGAGAGAGAGAAAGAATGTGTGTATATAAATAAATAACGGATGGGGTATGAGGGGGAGGTGGGGCATTAGCAGAAGTTAGAGAAGTCAATGTTCATGACATCAGATTGGAGGCTACCCAGACAGAATATAAGGTGTTGTTCCTCCAACCTGAGTGTGGCTTCATCTTTACAGTAGAGGAGGCTGTGAATAGACATATCAGAATGGGAATGGGATGTGGATTTAAAATGTGTGGCCACTGGGAGATCCTGCTTTCTCTGGCGGACAGAGCGTAGGTGTTCAGCAAAACGATCTCGCAGTCTGTGTCGGGTCTCACCAATATATAGAAGGCCACATCGGGAGAACCGGACGCAGTATATCACCCCAGCCGACTCACAGGTGAAGTGTCGCCTCACCTGGAAGGACTTTCTGGGGCCCTGAATGGTGGTAAGGGAGGAAGTGTAAGGGCTCATGTTAACATTTTAAAACAGTTTCTTCCTCTCCACCATTACATTTCTGAATAGTCCATAAAATTATGAACACTATTACTCATCTTTAAGAGATCACAGAAACCAACCTCCCTTTCATTGACTCTGCCTAGACTTCTCACTTCCATGACTAAACAGCCAACATATTTAAAGACCCCACCCACCCCAGAAATGTTCTCTTCTCTCTCCTCCATTAGGCAGAGATAAAAAAAATCCCAAAGGATAAAACCACCAGGGTCAAGGACAGATTCTATTCCACTATTATAGGACTATTGAATACTTCCCTAGTAAAATAAGATGGACTCTTGGCCTCACAGTTTATGTTGTTGTGACCTTGCACCATACCATCTGCCTGCACTACACTTTCTCTGTAACTATAGCACTTTTTTGACATTTTGCTATTGTTCTATTCTCTGTTCTACTCAACACACTTATAATGAATCGATTAGTATGAACAGTTTGCAAGACAAGTTTTCACTGTACCTCAGTACATGTGACAATAATAAAACAAGTTAATGTCAGTAGTGAGACTTGGCTGCAGGAGGGGCAGGACTGGCAACTCAGTATTCTGTAGTTCTGTTGTTTTAGACCTGACAGAGTGGGAGGCATTACTAGTCAGGGAAAATACTGCTTCGTCAGGACAGACTGGAGAACTCAGGAGGTGTTATGGGTGGCAATAAAAAATGAGAAAGGTATGACCACATTAATAGGGCTATATTACAGACAATCCAACAGTCCGAGGGACTGGGAGGAACAAATTTGTAAAGAGATCACAGACCGCTGCAAGAAATGTAAGGCTGTATTAGTAGGTGATTTTAGCTTTCCACATATTGACTGGGAATCCCGTATTGTAAAAGGACTAGATGGGATAGAGATTGTCAAATCTGGTCGAGAAAGTTTCCTTCATCAGTATGCAGAAGTCCCAACAAGAGAGAGTGCGATACTGGAACTGCTATTAGGGAATGAGACAGGGCAGGTAACAGGAGTTTGTGTAGGGGAATACTTTGCCACAATGACCACAAAGCCATTAGTTTCATAGAAAATATGTCTGGTCCGTGGGTTAATATTCAATTTTGAAGGTAACGGAAATGATCTGGCAAGTGTGGATTGGGACAAGCTATTTTCTGTCAAAGGTGTACTTGGAAAGTGTGAGGCCTTCAAATATGAAATTTTGAGAGTACAGAGCTTGTATGTGCCTGTCAGAATAAAAGGTAAGTATAACAAGTGTAGGGAACTTTGGTTTTCTAGAGATATTGAGGCCCTGGTTATGAGAAAAAAAGGAGCTTCATAGCAGATAATGCAAGTAGGAACAAATGAGGTGCTTATGGAGTACAAAGATGCAAGAGAACGCTTACGAAAGAAATCAGGAAAGCAAAAAGGCAGCATAACAAGATGAAGGAGAATCCTAAGGGATTTTACTGGTACATGTAGCCTGGGGAAAAATACACACACAAGACAACAAATACTTTTTCGTGTATTAAATTCCTTTATCTGTTTTAGATGTTTTATTGCAGAAAGAGGGTATCAAAATAAAGTCGACAAAATAAATAAGAAAAACAGTTCCCGCTATTACAATCTCATCTTAACTTCAGACTACACCCTTGTTACGTATGCATTACGAAAATAACTAAAACAAAATATACAAAACCAATATGGTAGTGGCAATTCTAAAAAACAATACAAACAACATTAGAATCCCACCAACCCTGTACATTATACACATTGAAAATATGAATAAATACATCTCATCTCACTAAGAGATATAGTCGCATAAAACATAGAACAATACAGCACAGTACAGGCCCTGCAGCGCATGATGTTGTGCTGACCTTAAAACCTACTCTAAGATCAATCTAACCCTTCTCTCCTATATAGCCCTTCATTTTTCTATTGTAGGGTAATGTGTATGTTCATCCATCGTCAACGTCGATGGGGACCTCAACACCATTATGATGGTGTCGAGACTAGCACGTGACTTGGATTTAAGTGAGGGAGAGTTGCGCAGCATCAGCCTCACTCTCTCTTCCCAATTCCCATCTGGATCCAGTGGCAAGACAGAGTCTAGACGGCTGGAGATGGGACTAGGCGCAGTGGATGACCAGGACGTCTTCTGTGTCTTGTCGTGCTCGACACGTTCCACGACGCTTGCAGAGACCACCTTCTTGACTGTTGGACCTTCCACTGGTCTCGTCCGCTCAATCCACCGGTGTCTGTCTTCACATGTTGGGATAGACAACTCCCTATCTCACCTGTCGGCTACTCTCACCTGGTTTAGCCGGCTTGTTGAAGCCGTTGCCCGGGGTGTGGCCACTGTCGCATGCAAACAGCTACGGGGAGCCACAGGTGGGAGCTGAGTGCCAGGTGGGGACCAAAGGTGGACTAACCGCCTTGAAAAGGCTGCGACATGTTCCCCCACCAGAGGTGCTACCCCTCCCTGACACCTCATACACCCCTAGAGTAATGTAATAGGTGACAGATGACACAAATTGTTCATAATTTAAACTGTTCTACATAATTCATAAATGCCTTCATTGAGTTGTGTTCACTTTAGGAGACAGTGTCTGGCATAATCACATCAGTGAAAGGCGACTGCTTTTGGTTGGTTTGTAATGGAAGTAAAGGGCTGTGGCTTTTGTTAAGCACATAAAACGACTTAGGCGATCCCAGAGTTACTAAATAACATACTGTAACTTGAAGCTGCGGCATTTTGGGAGTAGCATGCTACCATGTGGATTGCACAGGCTGAAGCCCATTTCACACTGCAAAAAATCACCACGAACAATACCAAACTATGCTGTAGCATCACTAAATAGTTCCACTGTAGCCAGAGTGGTGAGTCTACTAGAACCACCTGCACATGATAAATAGGTCACTCACATTTGACACACATATGCTTAACTTCCAAACACATATAGGCTAGACCTTGAAATGAGTTCTCCTCGCTCACGCTAGTAGGCCAATTAAGGAACTTAGCAATCGTGCTGTCCAGGGCTGATCAATTTACTCACAAAAATCTTTCCTCACCAAACCTGGGAAAAGCATTCAAACATCGTCCTTTCTAGAACATGGCAACTCTTCGTTCTACTCCACCCATGCAAAATGACACCACTGTTTTCTCTTAAAGGCACAGGAAGCTATTGTAGCACTAGTGCACTTTAACAATAAAAAATGGTATTCAACAGTCACCTGGTTACATACATTAAGAGCAAGATGATTGCTAGTGATAAATTTGGTCCTCTGGAAGACCAGAATGGTTATCCATGTGTGGAGCCTAAACAGATGGGAGAGATCTTAAATGCATTCGTTGCATCCGTATTTACTTGGGAGACAGACATGGAGTCTTTAGAAGTGAGGCAGAGCAGCATCAACTTCATGGACCCTGTACAGATTTATAGTGGAGGAGGTGTATCCTACCCTGAGTCAAAAAAGTGTGGGTAAATCTCCAGGGCCTGATAAGGTGTTTCCTCAGGAAGTGCAGAAATTGCAGAGATATTTAAAACACCCTTAGTGAAAGGAGAGGTACCAGAGGATTGGAAGATAGCCAATGTTGTTTTGCTGTTTAAAAAAGGCTCTAAACATAAACTAGGAAATTATAGGCTGGCGAGTCTGACATCCACAACAAGCTGGAGGAACTCAGCAGGTCAGGCAGCATCCGTGGAAAAGATCGGTCGACGTTTCGGGCTGGAACCCTTTGTCAGGACTGTAGGGGGAAGGGGCAGAGGCCCTATAAAGAAGGTGGGGGGAGGGTGGGAAGGAGAAGGCTGGTAGGTTCCAGGTGAAAAACCAGTAAGGGGAAAGGGGAAGTCTGACATTAGTTCTGGGAAAGTTATTGGAAGATGTTCTAAGGGACCAGATGTATAAGTATTTGGATAGATGTGGACTGTTTAAGGATAGGCAGCATAGCTTCTAGGTCATATCTAACCAATCTTGTAGAGTTTTTTGAGGAAGTTACCAGGAAAGTGGATGAAGGCAAGGCAGTAGATGTTGTCTACATGGACTTTCGTAAGGCATTTGACAAGATCCCACATGTGAGGCTGGTCAAGGAGGTCACTCGGTATTTAGGATGAGGTAAGACCAGCCAGGATAGGTCTTACACAGTGGACTGTAGGGCACTGAGGGATGTGGTAGAACAAAGGGATCTGGGAGTACAGGTACATATGTACTATCTATGTATTGAGCACAGGAGATGGCGTGTTATGCTGAAGTTGTATAAGACGTTGGTGCGACCTGAGTTGGAGTATTGTGTGCAGTTTTGGATGCTTACAAACAGGAAAGACGTAAACAAGATTGAAAGAGTGCAGAGAAAATTTACAAGGATGTTGCTGGAACTGGAGGACCTGAGTTAGAAGGGCAGATTGAGTAGGTTAGAGCTGTATTCTTTGGAACGTAAGACGACAGAGAGGAGATTTAATAGAGGTATACAAAATTATGAGGGCTATAGCTAGGGTAAATGCAAGCTGGTTTTTTCCACTGAAGTTGGGTGGGACTACAGTCTGAGGTCATAGCTTAAGGGTGAAAGGTGAGAAGTTTAAGGGGGACATGAGGGGAAACGTCTTCACTCTGAGGGTCGTGAGAGAGTGGTCCATGCAAGCTCGATTTCAATTTTAAGAGAAGTTTTGATAGGTTCATGGCTAGTAGAGATATGGAGGGCTATTGTCTTGGTGCAGGTCGATGGGAGTAGGCAGTTGAAATGGTTTCAATGTGGACTAGATGGGCCAAGGACCTGTTTCTGTGCTGTACTTCCCTAGGACTCTATGTAATGATGAGGTTTTATAAGGCACTGGTAAGGCCTCACTTAGAGTATTATGAGCAGTTTTGGACCTCTTATTTAAGAAAGGATGTGCTGACTTTGGAATGGGTCCAGAGGAATTTTAAAAGAATGATTCTGGGAATGAATCACTTATCGTAAGCAGACCAATTGATGGTTCTGGGCCATTACTCACTAGAATTTAGAAGAATGATGGAGGATCTTATGGAAACCTATCAAATCTTGAAAGGCCTAGTTAGAGTGGATATGGAGAGAATGTTTCATCTGGTGGGGGAGTGTAGGACCAGAGGGCACAGCCTCAGAAAAGAGGGATGTCCATTTAGAACAGAGGTGACGAGGAATTTCTTTAGCCAGAGGGTGGTGACTCTGTGGAATTCATTGCCACAGGCAGCTGTGGAGGCCAAGTCATTGGATATACTTAAGGTGGAGGTTAATAGGTTCTTGATTAGTCCGGGCATGAAGGGTAACAGGGAGAAGGTAGGAGAACGGGGTTGAGAAGGAAATGGATCAGCCGTGATAAAATAGTGGAGCAGACTCAATAGGCCAGATAGCCTAATTCTGCTCCTATGTCTTACGGAATGAAGTCACAGCTTACCCTGGCACTCCTTTGCTCTTGGGTCCAAGCAACAATGTTGTAAATCTTCATTGCATCTTTTCCAGTCTTTTCTGTAACACAGAAGGAAAATCTACACATAATATTTCAGGTGCGGCTTCATCAATATCTTGTGCTTCCACGACTTAATATCCCAACTCTTATACTCAATGTGAAACACTTTTACCACCCTGTTTCCCTGTGATG
The DNA here is from genome assembly GCF_030028105.1 of Mobula birostris. NCBI lineage: Eukaryota > Metazoa > Chordata > Chondrichthyes > Myliobatiformes > Myliobatidae > Mobula > Mobula birostris. The sequence continues at coordinate 951,281 of NW_027274035.1, read as the reverse complement.
CCCCTTCCATGGAAGAATGTTCTGGTATTCCTTCATCTCTCTGTTGTACAGCACTTTTCAGGGTCCTACTGTTCACTACGAAGAACTCCACAAAATGAAGCACCTCATACTTATCTGGTTGCCATTTCTCAGCCCACTTACCCAGTGGATTAAGATCCCTTTCTATTTTGATAACCACTGTCTACAACAGCACCTGTTTGTGTTATCTACAAACTTACCAACTGTGCCTTGCTCAAAATTCAAAGGACATTTATTATTAAAGTATACATACATTATACAACCTTGAGATTCATTTTCTTACAGGCTCAACAAAATCATTTATATAAATGACGAACAACATTTCAGGGTCTAGATCTGAACCCTGTTGTACCCAATAGTCACAGATGCCCACTCCAAGAAACACCCTATTCCCAACACCCTCTGCTTTGTACCATCAAACCAATATTGTATCCACTTCACTATTGCTGCTCTTCCTGGATGCCATGTGACCTAACCTTCCAGGCTAGCCTTCCATGTGGGATCTTACCAAAAGCCTTACTAAAGACATAGCTTGTCCAACCACTCCCTTGTTATCGTTATTACGTCTTCAAAGAACTCTATTAGATTTGTGGGACATGATTTCCCATGCACTAAGCAGTGCTGACTATCCTAATCACTCCTTGTCCATCTAAGTACTGATAGCCGCTGTCCCTCAGTATCTCCTCCAGTAACTTGCCCACCATTGATATCAGGCTCACTGGCCTGTAGTTCTCTGGCTTGTCTTTGTTGCCATCTTTAAATAACAGCATAATATTAGCCACTCTCTAGTCTTCAGGAACTTCACCCATGGTTAAAGAAGATACAACTATCTCTGTAGGGACCTCAACAATTTTGTCCTCAGCTTCCCACACAATCCAAGGATGCACTTGGTCAGGCAGAGGGAATTTATCAACCTTCATGTGCTTTAGGGTCACGACTACCTGCTTTTTGTTAACTTAGAAATGGTTCAAGACATTGCAACTAATTTGCTTCAATGTCTTAACTTCCATGGTCTTCTCCACAGTAAAAAAAAAACTGATAAAAATGTTCTTTAAAAATGTCACTCGGTCTACAGTGGTTCCATACATAGATGGGTCATGCTGATCTTTAAGGGGGACCTATGCTCTCCCTAGTCCCCTTTATATTCTTAATAAATCTCTTGAAATTTTCCTTAAACTTGAATGCCAGATCCTGTTATGTTTCTGCCATCCTGATTTCCTGCTTAAGTGTTTTCCTACACTTCTTGTATTCATTGAGGGATTCACGTGATCCTAATTGTCTAGACCTCACGTACTATACACTTTTTTCCTGACCATCTCATCCATCAGGACTTCCAAAACACGCAAGCTTTCCTTTCACCCCGACAAGAACCTGCTGTTGAACCGATATCACCATTTTAGAGCCTCCCACTTGCAGTCATCCCTTTACCCTCAAATACTGTCACCCAAATGACATCTTTAAGTTCCTGCATAGTGCCTAAGAGATTGACCTTGCACCTACTTACAACCCTTATTTGTGGACCAATTCTACCTTTCTCCAAAATAAACTAATGGAATTATGGTCATTGGCCCTGAAGTGCCCTCTCACTGATACACCAGTCACTTGCTGTACCTCAGTTTCTAAGAGGAGATTCAGTGTTACACCCTCTCTACTAGGGCCCTTTATATTTCGATTAAGGAAACTTTCTTGTACATATTAAATATTAAAGAGTTCCACACTGTACAAAACCTGTGCTCTGTTGGTGATCCAGTTAACATTAGGGAAGTTAAAATATTTATCACTTCTTGCTGTAAAGTAAAGCTACTGAGAGAATTCTGAAAGCCTAAGCTCTGAAAACACTCCTCTCCTCAGCTATATAATGTATCTGGTTTTCAAAGCAGAGAGTCTGGAAATTAACTCCTTACCATAGATGGTTTATGAGGTAGAACAGTAGTTAGCAAAACACCCATTATAGCCCCAGTGACCCGGGTTCAATTCCCACTGCTGTCTGTAAGAAATTTATATGTCCTCCCTGTAACAATATTTCCCAAATATTGATTGGCATCTCCCTAGAGTGAGGAGTTTAGATGGGGTGGAGTTTGTTAGGTATGTTCAGGAAGGTTTCCTGACACAATATGTAGATAAGCCTACAAGAGGAGACGCTGTACTTGATCTGGTATTGGGAAATGAACCTGGTCAGGTGACAGCTGTCTCAGTGGGACAGCATTTTGGAGATAGTGATCACAACTCTACCTCCTTTACCATTGCATTGGAGAGGGATAGGAACAGACAAGTTAGGGAAACGTTTAATTGGAGTAAGGGGAAATATGAGGGTATCGAGCAGGAACTTAGAAGCATAAATTGTAAACAGGTGTTCTCAGGGAAACTTATGGAAGAAATGTGGCAAATGTTCAGGGTATATTTGCATGGGGTTCTGCATAGCTATGTTCCAGTGAGACAGCGAAAGGATGGTAGAGTACAAAAACCAGGGTGTACAAAGGCTGTTGTAAATCTCGTCAAAAAAAAAGAGCTTAGAAAAATTTCAAAAAAATAGGTAATGATAGAGATCTAAAAGGTTATAAGGCTAGCAGGAAGGAGCTTAAGAATGAAATTAGGAAAGCCAGAAGGATCTGGCAGATAGGGTTAAGGAAAACCCCAAGGCATTCTGCAAGTATGTGAAGAGCAAGAGAATAAGATGTAAGAGAATAGGACCAATGAAGTGTGACAGTGGAAAAGTGTGTATGGAACCGGAGGAAATAGAAAAGTTACTTTTTTTTTTAAGATTATGAGGACACGCAGTCCTCTTTTATTGTCATTTAGTAATGTATGCATTAAGAAATGGTACAACATTCCTCTGGTGTGATATCACAGAAACACAGGACAGACCAAGACTGAAAAACTAACAAAAACCACATAATTATAACATATAGTTACAACAGTGCAACAATACCATAACTTGATGAAGAACAGACCATGGGCACAGTAAAAAAAGTTCAAAGCCTCTCGAAATACTTTGCTTCAGTATATACTACAGAAAAGGATCATGGCGATTGTAGGGATGACTTACAGGGGACTGAAAAGCTTGAGCATGTAGATATTAAGAAAGAGGATGCACTGGAGCTTTTGGAAAGCAAGTTGGAAAAGTCACCGGGACTGGATGGGTTGTACCCCAGGCTACTGTGGGAAGTGAGGGAGGAGATTGCTGAGCCTCTGGTGATGATCTTTGCATCATCAATGAGGATGGGAGAGGTTCCGGAGGATTGGAGGGCTGCAGATGTTTTTCCCTTATTCAAGAAAGGGAGTAGGGATAGCCCAGGATATTATAGACCAGTGAGTTAGCAAATTGATGGAGAAGATCTTGAGAGGCAGGATTTATGAACATTTGGAGAGGCATAATATGATTAGGAATAGTCAGCATGGCTTTGTCAAAGGCAGATCATGCCTTATGATCCTGATTGAATTTTTTGAGGATGTGACTAAACACATTGATGAAGGTAGAGTAGTAGATGTACTGTATATGGATTTTAGCAAGGCATTTGATAAGGTACTTCATGCAAGGATTATTGAGTAAGTAAGGAGGCATGGGATCCAAGGGGACATTGCTTTGTGGATCCAGAACTGGCTTGCCCACAGAAGGCAAAGAGTGGCTGTAGACAGGTTATATTCTTCATCGAGGCCAGTCACCAGTGGTGTGCCTCAGGGATCTGTTCTGGGACCCCTACTCGTTGTGATTTTTATAAATGACCTAGATGAGGAAGTGGAGGGATGGGTTAGTAAATTTGCTGACAACACAAAGGTTGGTGGTGTAATGGATGGTGTGGAGGGCTGACAGAAGTTACAGTGGGACATTGATAGGATGCAAAACTGGGCTGAGAAGTGGCAGCCCAGGGTCTATGACCCTGTTGGTTTCCTCCCACATTCTAAAGACGTGCAGGATATTAGGTTAATTGGTCACATGGATGTAATTGGGTGGTGTGGGCTTATTGTTACTGTGCTGCATCTTGAAATAAAACAAGCAACTCGGAACTACACAGTAAATCTATTTTAATTATTACTCGCCATAAAATGTAGAAAAATGCAATTTAGTGAATACTGTAAAAGAGTTACCAATTCAGCAATTGGTCATTACTATCCACCAGGTTCAAGAACAGTTACCACCCCTCAACTATCAGGCTCTGAATAGAAGGGGATAACTACACTCACTTGCCCATCATTGGAATGCTCCTACAACCAATGACCTCACTCTAAGGGCTCTTCATCTTATTATGTATTGTTCTCCTTATTTGTTGCTATTTATTTATATTTGCATTTGCACATTTTGTTGTTTTCTGCACTCTGGTTGATCTTTCATTGATCTTGTTATATTTACAATTCTATAGATTTGCTGAGTATATCCCACAAGAAAATGAATATGGGTTGTATATGGTGACATATATGTACTTCGATAATAACATTTACTTTGAACTTTAAACTTCTGAACTTTGAAACAATTGACATTCAAATATGTGAAAATCATCAAGTGAAATACAGAGGCATGCAAAAGTTTGGACACCCCTGGTCAAAATTTCTGTTACTGTGAATAGCTAAGCGAGTAAAAGATGAACTGATTTCCAAAAGGAATAAAGTTAAAGATGACACATTTCTTTAATATTTTAAGCAACAACACTTTTTTTTATTTCCATCTTTTACAGTTTCAAAATAACAAAAAAGAAAAAGGCCCCAAAGCAAAAGTTTGGGCACCCTGCATGGTCAGTACTTAGTAACACCCCCTTTGGCAAATATCACAGCTTGTAAATGCTTTTTGTAGCCAGCTAAGAGTCTTTCAATTCTTGTTTGGGAGATTTTCGCCCATTCTTCCTTGCCAAAGGCTTCTAGTTCTGTGAGATTTTTGGGCTGTCTTGCATGCACTGCTCTTTTGAGGTCTATCCACAGATTTTCGATGATGTTTAGGTCGGGGGACTGTGAGGGCCATGGCAAAACCTTCAGCTTGCGCCTCTTGAGGTAGTCCATTGTGGATTTTGTAGTATGTTTAGGTTCATTATCCTGTTGTAGAAGCCATCCTCTTTTCATCTTTGGCTTTTTTACAGACGATGAGATATTTGCTTCCAGAATTTGCTGGTATTTAATTGAATTCATTCTTCCCTCTACCAGTAAATGTTCCCTGTGCCACTGGCTGATTGATCCACCCCTGTGCTTAACATTTGGAGAGGGGTTCTTTTCATGAAATTCTGCACCTTTTTTCTCCAAACATCTTTGCTCATTGCGACCAAAAAGTTCTATTCAAAAGGTTCAAAGGAACCTTTCGGGCCAAGACCCTTCGTCAGGATCTCTTCTTTCAGTTAGTCCTGATGAAGGGTCTCGGCCCATAACGTCGACTGTACCTCTTCCTATAGATGCTGCCTGGCCTGCTGCGTTCACCAGCAATTTTTATGGGTGTTGCTTGAAATTCCAGCATCTGCAGATTTCCTCGTGTGAACATCGAAACAAGCCTGATGCATTTTAGAAACAAGTCCTGTGGACCGACGAAGTTAAAATAGAACTTTTTGGCTGCAGTGAGCAAAGGTATGTTTGGAGAAAAAAGGGTGCAGACTTTCATGAAAATAACCCCTCTCCAACTGTTAAGCACGGGGGTGGATCGATCATACTTTAGGCTTGTGTTTCAGCCAGTGACATGGGGAACATTTACTGGTAGAGGGAAGAGTGAATTCAATTAATTACCAGCAAATTCTGGAAGCAAACATCACACCGTCTATAAAAAAGCCGAAGATGTAAAGAGGATGGCTTCTACAACAGGATAATGATCCTAAACACACTTCAAAATCCACAATGGACTACCTGAAGAGGCGCAAGCTGATGGTTTTGCCATGGCCCTCACAGTCCCCTGAATCTGTGGATAGACCTCAAAGAGCAGTGCATGCAAAACCACCCAAGAACCTCACAGAGCTAGAAGCCTTTGGCAAGGAAGAATGGGTGAAAATCCCTCAAACAAGAATTGAAAGACTCTTAGCTGGCTACAAAAAGCATTTACAAGCTGTGATACTTGCCAAAGGGGGTGTTACTAAGTACTGCCATGCAGGGTGCCCAAATTTTTGCTTCAGGCCCTTTGCCTTTTTTGTTATTTTGAAACTGTAAAAGATGGAAATAAAAAAGTTTTCTTGCTTAAAATATTAAAGAAATGTGTCATCTTTAACTTTATGCCTTTCGGAAATCAGTTCATATTTTACCCACTTAGCTATTCACAGTAACAGAAATTTTGACCAGGGGCGCCCAAACTTTTGTATGCCACTGCATATGCAAAGGTTTAATTAGAGAGCACTTCACATCCTTAGGTTCTCTGTAGAATCTGATCCTAAAATCTAACCTTTTATTTCTTTGTTCTCCAGGTAAAAATGCTGGATGTGTTGGAGGACCATATGTTGCAGCAGAGTAAGAAGGTGAGGATTTGTGGGATCCAGCTGCAGAGGACGACTGGGAAATAAGTGGAGAAATACAGCCAGCTTTTCTTGGGTTGTTTACAGAAGTAATGTTAGTATGAATTTTTAGTCAATAATGCCGAAGAAAGTAGTTTAGTTTGTCAATGCAGTTTATTTCTGCCATGTAACCAAGAACTCTTCACAAATTGTACAGAAACACTGTTCAGAACTCCTTTTGAGATTAAGTAACAGAATTACAATGTAAAAGATTATGTCCATCATGACATCATATACGGCAGGGATGGCCAACCTATGGTGCATGCGCCAAAAGTGGCGCATTGGACGATTAGAAATGGCGCAATGAACAGTGGGAAAATGAGTTCTTATTTATAGCGGGTCCGTCAGGAAAACCGTTGTGCATTGTTTGTGAAAACACTTTCCCACATAATAGAAGACATGATCTTAATATACACTATAAAACACAACATCAGACTGAAATGGAAGGAAAACTGAAGCTAGTGCTTGGGTCTGAGTTACGGAAAGAATATGTGATTAAGAAAAAGGAAGAAATCAAAAGAAGACAAAATATATTTGTTAAAAGTCTCATTAAGGTAAGTAACGTTTATCTTGTTTTTATATCAAATCAATATATGTAAAAATGCTAAATATGTCTATATTAACATTTTTACAAGAATTGAATGGGGGTACAAGAGTTGTATGGCACATCTGAACTTGTATGTGAAAAAATTGACACATGGAATGTAAAAGGTTGGCCACTCCTGATGTACAGTATTACAGAACAACATAGGAGCTTGGAAAGAAGGTCTTCTAGTCTCTCACAACTTACTGAAAAACATTTTTGGCCAGCAGATGTTAACCAAATATCTTACTGAATGTGTTGCCTACAATACCGACTGTTGTAGCCTCAGTCAGGTAATGTCCAAGGTTCTGCCCACTCTCAGGATGAATTTCATTCTGTGATTGTTTACTGTACACAACATATTTGAATTGCCTTGGCAACCAAAAGTGAGGCCTCAGGTAAATAGGCACTGTCCACTGACAATACGACCAATGATTTTGCTTCTAGAACAGAGTTAACTGGCTGCATCTGGAGAGGTGTTTGTCAGAGTTTGAGTCATGTAGAAATATGGTTGAGTAGTTGAGAGTGTCTACAAAGTGTGATTTCTTGTCAGGAAGCTTTGAGCAGTGTTAAAGCTGGATATGAGAATGGATTGATGGGGTAAAAATATCTATCATAAAGGTACAGTTACAGAATCCTCAGAAAGCATGAATGAGATTGGACAAAGTCAGCATGTGTTTACGGCAGGGGAAGAACTTAACAAACCTACTGGGATATAATTGGCACAATAGATAAAGGAGATCCTGAAGATGTGTATTTTGTCCATCAGGATGCTTTAGACAAAATCCCACATAAGAGATTAAGGCATATAGAATTGAGGGATAATGTACAGGCCTGGATTAATAACTGGTTAACAGGTAGGAAACAATGAGTGGGAATAAGCTAGTCTAGGTGGAGTCCTAGTGTATGGTGATTGGCGGATCCTGGGGTTGATGCTGAGGCTTGAGGCTAGAGAGTCGAATGGGAAGTCTGAAGTTAGGGCCCGTAGCCAGACCCTGAGTCTGTGAATCTCTGCGAGTCCATTGGGGAAGTTAAAGGCCTAATGCCGAAGAATCTGAGTCTGAGTCCTCTGGAGGCTGGAGAATGAAGATGGCCTGTCCTGGGATTGAAGGTCTATGTAATTGCATGGGCCGGAAGGAGGGACGGTACTTGTTTTATTGCTTGTTGTGTACTTTGTCGTTTTGCCAAGCATTACGGGAATGTGTGACGACACTTGCGAGTTGCCCCCAGCCACATGGTCGGGTGCTTTGGCTTGTTAACACAAACCGTGCATTTCACATGTGCTTCGAAGTACTTGTGATAAATAAACTTGAATTTTGAGATTTTTCCAGGTAACTGGCATAACCAGTGAAGTACTGCAGCACTGAAGCTCTTCATAACAATGGGTCAGTAATTTTGAAGATGAAGTTAAATGTAATACCTCCAAATTTGCAGATGACATAAAACTAAGGGTAATCTAAGAATGAGGCGGATGCAAAGAAATTGTGATTAGATAGTTTAGATGAGTGACATGACAGATGTATATGAGTATGGATACGTGCTTGTTCTTCTAAACAAGAGGACAGATTACTTTCTGAATGATGACAGATTAAGAAAGGGATTGATTGCTGAGGTGAGGGTGTCTTGATGAGAGTGTGATGAGATCCATCTGGATTTTATATGCAGTTTTGGTCTTCATGTCTGAGGAAGTATTAAATCACAAAGACGAGAAAATCTGCAGATGCTGGAAATCCAAAGCAACAGACAAAATGCTGGAGGAACTCAGCAGTTCAGAGAGCATCTATGGAAAAGAGTAGACAGTTGACATTTCGGGCCGAGACCCTCCATCAGGACTGGGGGCGGGGGGAGATGCCTGAATTAAATGGTGGGGGAGGGGAAAGAGGCTGGCAGGGAAGTGATTGGTGAAGCCAGCTGGGCAGGAAAGGTCAAGGGCTGGAGAAGAAAGTATCTGATAGGACAAGCGAGTGGACAATAGGAGAAAAGGAAAGAGGACGGAACCCAAGGGGATGTAATAAGCAGGTGAGAAGAAGTGAAAGGTCAGAGTGGGGAATGGAGGGTGGGGGAGAAATTTTGCTCACCAGAAGAAGAAATCGATATTCATACCATCAGGTTGGAGAGTACGTAGACAAAATATAAGGTGTTGCTCCTCCACCCTGAGGGTGGTCTCATCTTGGCAGAACTAGTCCTCACCCAAAACAATTTTTCCTTCAGCTCCTCCCACTTTCTCCAAACCCAAGGGATAGCATGGGCACTTGCATGGGCCCAACCTGAACCTGCCTTTTTTATGGCTATGTAGAACAGTCTATATTAGAAACTTTGTCTAGGTATACTCCCTAACTCTTCCTCCAGTACATTGACGACTGTATTGGTGCTGCTTCATGCATCCATGTTGAGTTTGCCTCTAACTCTAACCTGCCCTAAAATTCACTTGGACCATCTCTGACACCTCCCTCCCTTTTCTTGATCTCTCTGTCTCCATCTCTGGGGACAAACTACAATCAACATTTTTTATAGACCTACTGATTCCCATAGTAAACTTGGCTATACCTTTTCCCACCCTATCTCCTGTAAAAATGCTATTCCCTTTTCTCAGTTTCTTTGCCTTTGCCACACCTGTTCCCAGCACACAGCTTTCCAGTCCAAGTCATCAGAGATGTCCTCCTCCTTTAAAGAACAGGGTTTCCCTCCCTCTACTATTGATGCCCCCCTCACCCTCATCTCCTCCATTTCCTATACGTCTGAGCTCATCCTATCTTCCTGTCATCATGATAGTGATTGAGTCCCTCTTTTCCTTACCTACCACCCCTTGAGTCTCCGCAACTTCTGCCATCTCCAAAGGGACCCTACCACTGAATATATCTTTAGCTACCCCCCCCAGCTTTCTGCAGGGATTTCTCCCTCTGGGGTTCCCTTGTCCATTCGTCCCTCCACACTAATCCCCTTCGGGCACTTATCTCTGCAAGCGACCTAGTGCCCCACCTATCCATACATCTCCTCCATCACCTCTATTCAGGACCCCGAACAGTCTTTTCAGTTGAGGAAACAATTCACCTGTAAATCTGCTGGGGTCATCTATTGTGTCTGGTTCTCCCGATGCAGCATCCTCTACAATTGTGAGACCCATTGTAATTTGGGGGACCGCTTCATTGTGCACCTCCACTCCATATGCCAAAAGTTGAACCTCCCAGTGGCCAAACATTTTAATTCTGATTCCAATTCCCATTCCCATTCTTACGAGTCAATCCGTGGCCTCCTCTTGTGCCAAAATGAGACCACGCTCAGGGTGGAGGAGCAACACATTATATTCTATCCGCATACCTTTCAACCAGAATATCAATTTCTCCTTCCGGTGAACAAAATTTCACCTCTCTTGCTCTATTCCCCACTCTAAACTTTTACTTCTTCTCGTCTGCCTATTACATCCCCCTGGGTCCCCTCCTCCTTCCCTTTCTCTGGTCTGCTCTTCCATCCGATCAGATCCTTTCTTCTCCAGCCCTTGAACTTTCCCACCCACCTGGCCTCACCTATCAGCTTCCAGCCAGCCTCTTTCCCCTCCCCCCACAGTTTAATTCAGTTGTCTCCCCCTTCCCTCTCATTCCTGAAGAAGGGACTCAGCCTGAAACATTGGCTGTTTAATCTTTTCCATAGATGTTGTCTGCCCTGTTGAGTTCCTCCAGCATTTTATGTGCGTTTCTGAGGAAGTATGTTCTAGTCACAGGAGGAGTTCAAGGAGTTTACTATACTAATTCCTAGAGCAGCAGAACGGCTGTATAGGAAATGATAAGGCCAATTAGCCCTATGCCTACTAGATTTTAGAAGAATGAGATGAGATCTCATAGACACCCATGTAACTCTAACAGTTCTTGACCAACTATATACAGAAAATATGTTCCCAATAGCCAGAGACACTCGGACCAGGAGTTACAGCTTTGAGATGTAGGATCTGGTATTTACAGTCATGAATTATAGAGAAACTGTCAGGATACTGGAGCAGGGATCCAATCACAGACCCAGTGCTGTGCACACAATGATATTAATTGAGTAACAAATCCCAAGGTGCAAAAAAAGTCGGTGTCAAAGTACAGGCAGAGATCAAAACATTCAGAGAAATCCAAAAACCAGAATTGGGAAATAGGCAGAGTCAATATTCAGACAGGCAGAGTACAGATACAAATGCTGGAAAGGGTCAGGAAAACTCACTGGCACAATCTGGCAACAAACAAGTGAAAACACAGGACTGAAATACACTGAGCAATAAACAGAGAGGCAGATGATAGGTGGAGCACAATGAGACAAAGGTGACAGCAATACAGGTAATAATGAGAAACAGTTGAGAGACGGAGTACTCAGTAATACAGGGGCTGGAGCAGGGACAGGAGCACATGGCAATACAAAACCACGGACTGACATCTAGGGGGAAACACACAAAAAGACAAGAGTTCAACTGGAGGTACTGACAGAAACAATGCACAAATACAAGTCTTTCAACCATGCTGACTGTCAACTCTCCAATTATGTAATCCTATTTTATTCTCCTCACCGTCTCAATAACTCCTCTTGGATTTTACCACTTACCTACATTCCAGGAGCAATTTAAATTGACAAATAAACCTACCACTGTGCACATCCTTGAGGTTTAGCAGGAATCTGGAGCACCATAGGGTCACAGGGAGAGCATGCCAACTTCACATGGACAGCACCCCAGGCAACAATTAAAATTAAGCCGGGGCAACAAACACACAATGCTGGAGGAACTCAGCAAGTCAGGCAACATCTACAGAAATGAATGAACAGTCGACATTTCAGGCCAAGACTCTTCTTCCAGACTGAACATGAAGTGGGAAGACGCCAGAATAATGTCTATGGTGCTGTGAGGCACCTGCTCTACCCAACACTTTAGAACCGCGATGAGGAGAAATTTCTTTAGTGAAAGGGTGATGGACCTGTGAGGTTCTCTACAACAAAATGGAATGGAGGCTAAGTCATTTAAGTATATTCAATAAAAGGAGAATATTTCTTCATGCTAAAGGATTGAAGAGAACTGGGACAAATGAAGGGTCTCTGCCCAAAACATTTGACTGTCCATTTCCCTCTACAGATGCTGCCAAACCCAATGATTTACTCCAGTAATTTGTGATCCAGCACCCTCAGTTTCTTGTGTTCTCTGTGTAATATTGATGTATATCAGTAGATGGTGCAAGTGGCAAACCCAAGTCAGCAATTCCAGACTTGCCAAAGTAACCAGCAGATAAACAGCATGACTAAGACGTACACTAAATGTGTATATATCAATAATTATGTCCACTTTCTGGGACAAAAAATTTCACAACTCCATCCCAGCACACCAAGCCTATCTTTCTTTACTGTGAAACATTAGAGTTAACATTGATTTAAAAAAAACCCATCATTTGTAGTTTGAAGGAGTTTATGGGTATGAATTGCCGTTAGCTTGTTTCCCTCCCTAAAACCCATTGGTCCAATATACGGTAGCTAAGGATTGGCAATGGCAAAGCAACTGCAGAAAATTGTAAACACAGGCAATTCAAAATTTTAGTACAATGTTCTATGTTAATTTCTCTTCCAATGTGTTTGAAAATTAGCTGATGTAAGTGACGCTGATAAGTTATATTCCCAACAGCTTATGAATAACAAATGGATTTCCACATCAAAAGAAATCGTGGTGTTCCGTAAAGCTTTGCTAAATCCAGTAACAGCCCAACAATTTCAACAGTTTGTGTCATTCAAAGGAGAATTAATGGAGAATAATGTTCTTTTCTGGCTTGAGGTTCAAAAATATAAGGTAAATAAGTAAATACAGTACAGTGATACAAAATCCAAACCTGTACTTTTCTTGTGAATTATTTGTGTAACCTTATATATGATTATGGTTCATTGGAACACATCAGTTAATTGGCGCAGCCACATATTTGGGACAACTCTTAAAGCATAAAATCACCTTTTGGCTATATTATATTAATCATGTAGACTGTCTGGTATAGGTTTCTTTAGGAGCTAACTCTGTTAATAAATTTTCTATTATTTCTCTTCTTGGATCCTCACTTCCTTTATTTGTAAGTAGACTAACTGATAAATTAATAGTTAAACATACTGTGAGGATCTGGATACAATTTAGAAAACGTTTTGGTTTATTGAGATTTTCCCTTTCAAGTCCCACTTATTCTAATTTTTTTTAAACCTCCCCTGACTGATTTAGTTTTTAAAGAATGGGTCAGGTTGGGTATTAAATGTTTTTGGGATCTGTTTGTTGGAGGAAATCTTTTTTAATTTGAGCAATTATCAGCTAAGTATAGCTTACCCAAAACTCACTTTTTTAGATATCTACAAGTCAGAGAGTTTCTAAGATCTCAATTATGTACATTTCCTATAAGCTCAGATAAGAACCTACTAGATGTAATTTTTAATTTGACACATTTTCATAATGGTTCAATATCTAATATTTATGGTATGTTACTGAAGACGAGGAACGTTCCTTTAGACAAAATTAAGAATCTCTAGGAACAAGATTTACAGACATCAATATCTGAGGAAACTTGGAATGAAATTTTTAAACTGGTTAATACTTCATCGCTATGTGCTCGCCATTCCCTCATACAATTTAAGGTGGTACATAGAGTCCATATGACTAAAGATAAGCTATCTCGTTTTTATTCGGATATACTTCCCTACTGTGACAGATGTAATAATGGAGAAACTTCATTAATTCATGTGTTTTGGACTTGTCCGAGTCCTGAAAAATATTGGAAGGAAGTTTTTCAAACTTTCTCTTTACTTTTCAAAGTCAATTTTAAGCCTAATCCTCTGACAGCCCTATTCGGTATTGTTGCAGGACAAGATATCAAACTGAAGACATCTGATTTACATATTTTGGCCTTTAGTTCTCTTAAAGCTAGGAGGGCGCTTTTGTCTAAATGGAAAGATGTTTTTCCTCCTACTCATGCCCAATGCTTATGCGGCGTTATGTCACACTTAGATTTAGGGAAGATGCATTGTTCAATTTCTGAATCACATCAAGACTTTCAAACATTTTGGGGACTTTTTCTGAATTATTTTCAAAACCTTCAATTTGTTGTTTAAATTCAGATGTTGGCTATTATTAATTTTTATTATATGAGAAGGTACTTTACCTTTTTTTTCTCTCCTTAGTAAACAGCTTCGGTCTTGGTGGGGGTTAGACGCTTTTTTTGTAATAAATTAGTATATTTCAATATAACTTTTGATTAACTTACATGAATACAGGGTAATGAGATTGTTGTTATGAATAGATATAATGTAATTGATAGTTTTTAAATCTTTTTTGACCTTTCATATATACTTTCTTGTACTCTGTATTCTTCTACGTAAAAACTAATAAAAATATTGGAAAGAAAACATAAAATCTAATTGAGAACATGGCCGGGATTCCACTTGTTTATTTGGGACACTATGCCATTTAATTAGAAAAGGAGACTGTTGCCAAACAGTTCCTATCTACCGTCAGTCACATGGAGTTGTGCGGCCATTAGGCACTATTGCCAGGCTTATAGTGAACAATTTTTAAATAGGGTTAGAAGTGTGTGTTTGAGTTCAAAAAGCAGTGATTTTTGTCTGCAATTGTTGGCGAGAACTAAGCAGTAAGACAATTCGGAACCGTTTTGCTCACTGCAGTTTCAAACATTCAGGCTTGGAAATGCCAGAATGGATGTGAGTGAAAATGAAGTGATTTCACTACTTTAGCAAGTTAGGAGCTATGAAGAATTTGAGGGCATCAACAATCATCTTGAATGTTAAAATGAAAATGAAGATTTGGAGGATGCAATCGTCTATACAGGTTTCCCCCGCCATCCGAAGATAGAGCATTCCTATGAAACAGTTCGTAAGCCGGAATGTCATAAAGCAAAGAAGCAATTACTATTTACTTATATGGGAAAATTTTGTGAGTGTTCGCAGACCCAAAAATAACCAGCCAAATCATACCAAATAACACATAAAACCTAAAATAACAGTAACATATAGTAAAAGCAGGAATGATATGATAAATACACAGCCTATATAAAGTAGAAATACTTTTCCACAATCATTGCTGGCACTGTTCGCCATAGCAAAAATCTCACGCAAGTGCTCTCGGCAGAAAATCTCACGCAAGCGCTGTTGGCAAAAACACTCTCTCCAGTAACCTTTAAGCTATGAAGCTGCCAAATCATACCAAATAACACGTAAAAATACATAGCCTATATAAAGTAGAAATAATGTATGTACAGTGTAGTATCACTTACCGGAATTGGAACAGCGCTGAGCACACTGATGATGATGTGTTAGGCTGAGTCGTTGCAGGTTGGGGTGGTGCAGTGGCCCCCACCCTCTGCGCAGCGACCGATACTGATTTGCGAAGCATGCAGGGGCACAGCAGTAGCCGGGAGGCACACAACACATCTTTAAGAAAAAAGCAGAAATAAACATGATAATTAATTAGGTGCTGCCTGGCACGTACATGTCGGCCCAGGTCAGAGGCGATGCAATCAGCAATCAACTCTGATCTGGGTTGACAATTACGTGCTGGGCGGCACCTGATTAATTAGCATGTTTATTTCGGCTTTTTTCTTAAAGATGTGCTTTGTGCCTCCTGGCTACCGCTGCATTCTCCGCGAATCGGTATCTGTCCGCAGCCTGGGGGTTGGGGTGGTGGGACACTGAGGTGTCGTCTGTTTCCATTAGGGCAGGCAGGTCATTGTCTTCTATGTCTGCCCGCCTCGATGTCGAAGGTTGAGGTTCATCATCTGCTGTGGCTGATGTGAAGGCTTGCTTGACTGCTGAGCCGCGCGCATTTTTCTATCATACAGATCTTTGTAAGCACTCAAACCATCTTGCAAATACTGTATGCCCTAAACTGATGTACCCTTTCAAAATTAAAGTTGTACTTTATCATTGCAGCGAAAATCTCACACAGTTGCTTCACATTCAGTTCCTGGGCATCTTCACCTTCGGTCCGTTTGCTACTGTATTCGGTTTCGATTGTTATCCCTTCTTCTTCCAATTGCATCAGCTCTTCATCAATCAGTTTTTCGTCATGGGATGCCAAAACCTCTTCAACATTATCTTCGTCAACTTCCACAAGCCAAACTCACTTTGTCCTTACTTTGTACACCACGATCGAAACGCTTAATTATGTCTAGTCTTACGCTAAGTGTAACACCCTTACGAGCTCTTTTAGGCTTTTCCGATACTTTAGAACTCATCTTGCTAACGGATGCTCACAGGCATGTGTTTAAGCAATGCCGGCGATAATGCCGTTCCGAATCCGGGGGAAAGCGGCTGCTTGGGGCGCGTGCTGCCTTTCTTCGTAACATTGAAAACACCTTCTATTAGCGAAAACAGGTAACTAATGTAGGTCTTTCGTAACAGTGAGGTTTCGTAAAGCGAACGTTCGAAAAGCAGGGTATACCTGCAGCATTATATGAAGGCAGTCAATTATCTACATTGGTGTCAGCACTGATTTTGTTCATTTACACTCAATCAAAAGAACACGACAGGTGCACAGGATGAATTCCTCATTGTTAACTATTGGGAACCAATGCGCAGTTTTATAGTATCGTGGTAGTATTGGTAGTTTTCTACTTTGCTCTGTATTTCATTTAAATATATAAATCGTTACTTTGTTAAATGGTAGTTTATCTTTTTTTATACCTTTTCAGCAATTTTCATGAATCTTTGGCTAATTGGGCCATATATATTGATTCCAATGTATCCCAATTAATTGGAATCGACTGTATAGCAGAATTGCATGTATGCTTAAAAATATAAGCATTGTGTGCATGTGTGTGAGAACACTGTTTTCTGTAGCTTCAGTGACACAGAGAAAGTAACGACTTTTCACCTTTCTTGTTCCCTCAGGACATGTGCCATTCTAAAGCAACTGATGAAAGCATTCAGAATAAGATCAAATCCATCATTAATTGTTTCATCAATTCCAACGTCATGCCACCTTTGCAGATTGATATTTCACAAGAGTGTGCAGATAAGATTGTAAATGACATGGAAAATCAGGGAATATATATCTTCAGAGAAGCACAGGTATATGAAAATAAATGCAAAATAGCTTAATAAGATTTCCAAGTAGAACGTTCCAGTGAGGAGCCTCATGAAAATGGTTGGAATGGGTTTAAAAATTGTTAGGGGTTGGGGACGAGTATACAGCAATAGAAACAAAGCAGCAGGGTGAACGAGATTGTATGAAAGAGTATTTGATGGCAACACATGGAGAGGGACTAATAAAATGAGCTTAGTCTACATATGTGTAAACACAGTTGTGCTAAAAGTTATTGTTGACATGTAAGTTGCAAACCAGCCTCATAGGATTGGGATGTAACAATGATACTGAAACATGACTCAAACTAGACATTCAGTGTTCCAGGCCACAGAGGAGACACAGCAAAAGGAAATGAGATGCTAGTGCTGATGTGGAATATTTTACTGAGCTGGAAGGGAAGTAGGTCATTGAGAGGTCAAAGGCAGATATACGTGAGGCCTCCATCGGGCAGGGTCCACTATAGATGTTGTGTCCTAGCTGTCTAGATACACAAGCCTGAGCAGTACAATATGGAGAGCAAGCTGTTGCCTATGTAGCAAGCTTCCCTTCTGCATCTGATGAACCCAAAGGAATGGCAGAGCCGATACAGTTTGGCACCACAGCAGTTGCCTATCAGCTTTGAACTCAGTGTAGTTAGGGGTCCAGCTCTGGATTTTTACCTCAGGGTTTACTCCTGAAGCCTTCCACATGAATAGATATAGCCACAAGGCAGCAGAGGTTTGACTTTAGAGTTTTCCTTCTCCCAGATGAGCTGCCAAGTGACTGGTTTTAAGGCACCAGTCATCTGTCTTTGCCCCTTCTCCTGGCAGTAGAAATGATTCTGCCAGGCTTGGTAGCTAAGTCACACATGAAGGCCAGGAGCTTGGCTTTGTTGTCAGAGTCTATTTGAAGTGCATGCCATTGGGAACATTTAATAGGTAGTGGGAGCTTGTTTTCCCTGCATCCCCACCCCCCATCAACTGCAGCTAATAATAGAGTAAATAGCAAAGATGGTGAGGGCTTTCTGACGCAAACATGAGGAAATCTGCAGATGCTGGAAATTCAAGCAACACACACATAATGCTGGTAGAACGCAGCAGGCCAGACAGCATCCAAAGGAAAAAGCACAGCTGACGTTTCGGGCCAAGACCCTTCATCAGGACTTACAAAGAAGAGATAGTAAGAGATTTGAAAGTGGGAGGGCGATGGGGAGATCTGAATTGATAGGGGAAGACAGGAGGGGGAAGAATAGAGCTAAGAGCTGGAAAGTTGATTGGAAAAAGGAATACAAGTCTGGAGAAGGGAGAAGATCATGGGGCAGGAGGCCGTGGGAGAAAGAAAGGGGAAGGGGAGCACTAGAGGAAGATGGAGGGCAGGCAAGGAGTTATTGTGAGAGGGACAGAGAGAGAAAAAAGGGAATGAATGAATGAATGAATAAATAAATAAATAAATAAATAAATAAGGGATGAGGTAAGAACGGGAGGAGGGGCATTAACGGAAGTTAGAGAAGGTGTAGTTCCTCACCCCACTGCCTTATTTTCATCATGGATGTCCAGGCCCTATTATACCTCCATCCCCCACCAGGAAGGTCTCAAAGCTCTCTGCTTCTTTTTGGATTCCAGACCTAACCAGTTCCCCTCTACCACCACTCTCTTCTGTCTAGCGGAATTAGTCCTTACTCTTAATAATTTCTCCTTTGCCTCCTCCCACTTCCTCCAAACTAAAGGTGTAGCCATGGGCACCTGTATGGGTCCCAGCTATGTCTGCCTTTTTGTTGGCTTTGTGGAACAGTCCATGTTCCAAGCCTATACTGGTATCCGTCCCCCACTTTTCCTTCGCTACATTGATGACTGCATTGGCGCTGCTTCCTGCGTGCATGCTGAGCTCGTTGACTTCATTAACTTTGCGTCCAACTTTCACCCTGCCCTCAAGTTTACCTGGTCCATTTCCGACACGTCCCTCCCCTTTCCTCATCTTTCTGTCTCTGTGTCTGGAGACAGCTTATCTACTGATGTCTACTATAAGCCTACCGACTCTCACAGCTATCTGGACTATTCCTCTTCCCACCCTGTCTCTTGCAAAAATGCCACCCCCTTCTCACAATTCCTCCGTCTCCACCGCATCTGCTCTCAGGATGAGGCCTTTCATTCCAGGACGAAGGAAATGTCTTCCTTTTTTAAAGAAAGGGGCTTCCCTTCCTCCGCTATCAACTCTGCTCTCAAATGCATCTCTCCCATTTCACGCACATCTGCTCTCACCCCATCCTCCCCACTAGGGATAGGGTTCCCCTTATCCTCACCTACCACCCCACCACCCTCCAGGTTTTATGAAGTGGAATTCACTACCTGAAAGGAAACAAAATCAATCAATTCAATCAAAGGTATATTGGGTAAGAACTTGAGAAACATATGCTGAACTATAGAGAAAGAACCTATTTGGTCCAGTAGACTTGGAGGTTCTTCTGTACCATATTGACATTCTGAGTTACTTTGCAAGAACTGTGGATATTACTCATAAAAGTTATTGCTTAATTAATAATGGGAATCACCCACTGTACCTGTAGCAGTCTATGGAGCAGATCCCATTTGAGAGGACACTGGAGTCATCTCAAATGCACAGAAGAGCAGTAGAAAAAAAGCGCTGAGGAAATGTCTAGAAAAAAGATAGACTTGGGATAGATAGAAGGCAACTGTTCATGTTAAGAGAAAGTTAAAGGACAGCAGATATTAATATGCAACTTTGGAGCAAAAGGCAGAAAAAGAATGACAGAGATAGAGCAGGGAAATAGTTCCAACCAGTTCAGTCTCGTAGACTTGGAGGTTCTTCTGTGCCATATTAACATCCTGCGTTACTTAGCAAGAACTGTAGATATTATTCATGAGAGCTTTTCTAAACAGAAAAGAGCTCTGAATGAGGAAGTTTCTTATAGTGGGGGAACCTAGGACCATAGGGTACAGCATCAGAATAGAAGGGTGCCCCTTTAGAACAGAGATGAAGAGGAGTTTTGGTTATCAAAGATTATTAGTGATTATTAGTAAATTTGTTGTATATATTTTCTACAAACTCTCTCCATGAGCACCCTGAGGCAGATGAGAACAATTATGAAACAAATCTTGGATATTAACAGTAGCATTTCTCAACAGGAAATATTTCAAGAGAGCGCTGATTACAACATTCAAGATGTTTTATTAACATTCAATTTAAAAGTTAATATTTTTTATTTTTTTAAATTAGGAGCAAAAGACTTAAAATACATTAAAAATTCTGAAAAAAAATGGAGTAATGAATGAATAATAAGTAAATTGTAATGCAAACCATTCCAAATGATTTCAAAATACATGTAAACACTTCTTAAAAATATCATAATGAGCAAAAAGAATGGAACAAGTAATCCCATCACAGATCTTCTTGACAATGTTTTATATTAACAAGCTCTCACTTAAAGTTTCACATAGCTCTTCCCATTTTCACAAGCCATTGGGAAAATCCATTCTGCATCTCCTCTAATGTGGCGAAGCATCCTTTCGCTGGTGCAAAGCAGAAGTATAGGCCAACAATCCCTTTCCAAATTCTGGGTCTTATGCTAAACTCCATGATGTTATGCATTTATCCTGCCTCACCAGCACTCTGATAATCTAACATGCTTGGGACTTTGTTAATGCCAGACCGGTATATCTAACAGACTATTAAATATTACTTTACTACCTTCGCACTCGTATTAATTCACTTTTTTCAGATTTTATACAGTATGATAAACACGGGAAAGTCTTCAGATGCTGGAAACCCAAAGCACCACACACAAAATGCTGGAGGAACTTAGCAGTTGCTGCTCCTCTGCAAAGCCTCTTCGAAAGATGCCTGCCCTGAAGAAGTTTAAATTTTCTCTTTTGTGGGAGCTAGTGAAACCCTCTGTACTGCTCCCCCTTTATGATATCTTTCCCATGCACCTGGCTTCACCTATCACCTTCTAGCTAGCCTCCTTCCCCTTCCCCCACAGTTTTATTCTGGCGTCTTTCCCCTTTCTTTTCAGGCCTGAAAATTAATCTTAATTGTTTATTAATTTCCATAGGTGCTGCCTAACCTGCCGAGTTCCTCCAGCATTTTGTGTGTGTTTTTTTACATGATGATAAATTTTCAATGAACCAGGCAAGTTTACAGTGAACATAGGAGTAGGAAGTCCACAAAATAAAAGGAAGCTCATAAGCTAGGGCTTGGCTGAGTGCAAATCCAAAGCCCTGGTGTGTTCAAAGGTGAAAGGATCCAGAGTCCTATGTGCTTGAGAGAATGCAGGACCTGTGTCACTATAGAGTGGACTATGAGAAACGGAGCCCCAATACAAGCAAGTTGGATGGTCAGTTCGGGTAGGCAACAACATCTCTTTTACAATAGCTATCATAACAGATGCATGACAAGGCTCTGTTCTTAGACCCCTGCTCTACTCTCTTTATACCTGTATCTGTGAGGCGAAGTACAGTTCCAGTGCCTTTGTTAAGCTTGCTAGCGACAGTGCTGTTGTTGGCCAAATAAAAGGTGGTGATGAATCAGCACGTAAGAGGGATATTGAAAATCTGGCTGAACGGTGCCACAACAACACCAAAACCAAAGAGCTGATTATTGACTACAGGAGGAGGAAACTGGAGGTTCAGTACTCATCAGGGAATCAGAGGTGGGGGGGTCAGTAACTTTACATTTCTCAGTGTTATCCCATTTTAAGGATCTGCCCTGGGTCCAGCATTACAAATGAGGCATAGCAGTGCTTTGACTTTCTTAGAAGTTTGCAAAGTTCCGGTATGTCATCTAAAACTTTGACAACCTTCTAAAGATGCATGGTGGAGAGTATACCGATAGGTTGCATCATGGCCAGGTATGGATACACCAACCTGAACAGAGATGTCTACAGGAAGTAATGGATAGAGCCCAGTCCATCATAGGTAAAGCCTTTGCCACCACTGAGCACATCTACAAGGAGCGCTGTCAAAGGAAAACAGCATCTATCATCAAGGACCCCCACCACCCAGAACATTCTCTCATCTCACTGCTGCCATCAGGAAGGAGGTACAGGATCCTTAGGTCCCACACCACCACGTTCAGGAACAGTCATTACCCTTCAACCATCAGAGTCCTGAACTAGAGGGGAGAACTCCACTCACCCTAACACTGAACTGATTTCAGAACCTGTGGATTCACTTCCAAGGACTCAACAACTCATGTTCTCGCTATTTATTGTTTATTTATTACTAGTGTTTTGTTTTTCTGTTTGTATTTGCACGATTTGTTGCCTTTTGCACATTATATGTTCACCTTAGAGTGTAGTTTTTCATTGATTCTATTGTGTTTCTTTGTATCAACTGTGAATGCCCGCAAGAAAACAAATCTCAAGCTAATATATGGTGATATATATGTATTTTGATAATAAATTTGAACTTTGAACTTATGTAATCATTTGCTTTTCTCCAGAATTTAAAAGAAGCAAATGAAAGAAATGTGTATTATTTTTCCCCAGGAATTGACTGTCAGTCCCTTGACTGGAGAATCCATAACAGGAATTAGTCATTTAGGAATAAAATGATGAGTCATTTTTCCTATAAGCCTTTCTAGAGATCTGTGGGTATTTAATAGATGTAACTGTACAAAACATTAGTGGGATTGTATTACAGACCACCCAATAGTCAACGAGAATTGGAAAGAGCAAATCTGCAGGGAGATAGCAGACAACTGCAGGAAACGTGAAGTTGTGGTGGTAGGGGATTTTAATTTTCCATATATTGATTGGGACTCCCATACTGTTAGGGGTCTTTGTAAAATGCGTTCAGGAAAGTTTTCTAAATCAATATATAGAAGGACCAACTAGAGGGGATGCAATATTGGATCTCCTGTTCGGAAACGAGTCAGGACAAGTGACAGAAGTCTGTGTAGGGGAGCACTTTGGTTCTAGTGATCATAACACCATTAGTTTCAACTTGATCATGGACAAGGATAGATCTGGTCCTAGGGTTGAGGTTCTTAACTGGAAGAAGGCCAAATTTGAAGAAATGAGAAAGGATCTAAAAAGCGTGGATTGGGACAAGTTGTTCTCTGGCAAGGATGTGATCAGTAGGTGGGAAACCTTCAAAGGAGAAATTTTGAGAGTGCAGAATTTGTATGTTCCTGTCAGGATTAAAGGCAAAGTGAATAGGAATAAGGAACCTCGGTTCTCAAGGGATATTGCAACTCTGATAAAGAAGAAGAGGGAGTTGTATGACATGTATAGGAAGCAGGCAGTAAATAAGGTGCTTGAGGAGTATAAGAAGTGCAAGAAAATACTTAAGAAAGAAATCAGGAGGGCTAAAAGAAGACATGAGATTGCCTTGGCAGTCAAAGTGAAGGATAATCCAAAGAGCTTTTACAGGTATATTAAGAGCAGAAGGATTGTAAGGGATAAAATTGGTCCTCTTGAAGATCAGAGTGGTCGGCTATGTGCGGAACCAAAGGAAATGGGGGAGATCTTAAATAGGTTTTTTGCGTCTGTATTTACTAAGGAAACTGGCATGAAGTCTATGGAATTAGGAGAAACAAGTAGTGAGATCATGGAAACTATACAGATCAAAAAGGAGGAGGTCCTTGCTGTCTTGAGGAAAATTAAAGTGGATAAATCCCCAGGACCTGACAGGGTATTCCCTCGGACCTTGAAGGAGACTAGTGTTGAAATTGCAGGGGCCCTGGCAGAAATATTTAAAATGTCGCTGTCTACAGGTGAGGTACCAGAGGATTGGAGAGTGGCTCATGTTGTTCCGTTGTTTAAAAAAGGATCGAAAAGTAATCCGGGAAATTATAGGCCAGTAAGTTTAACATTGGTAGTAGGTAAGTTATTGGAGGGAGTACTAAGAGACAGAATCTACAAGCATTTGGATAGACAGGGACTTATTAGGGAGAGTCAACATGGCTTTGTGCGTGCTAGGTCATGTTTGACCAATCTGTTGGAGTTTTTTGAGGAGGTTACCAGGAAAGCGGATGAAGGGAAGACAGTGGATATTGTCTACATGGACTTCAGTAAGGCCTTTGACAAGGTCCCGCATGGGAGGTTAGTTAGGAAAATTCAGTCGCTAGGTATACATGGAGAGGTGGTAAATTGGATCAGACATTGGCTCAATGGAAGAAGCCAAAGAATGGTAGTAGAGAATTGCTTCTCCGAGTGGAGGCCTGGGACTAGTGGCGTGTCACAGGGATCAGTGCTGGGTCCATTGTTATTTGTCATCTATATCAATGATCTGGGTGATAATGTGGGTAAATTGGATCAGCAAATTTGCTGATGATACAAAGATTGGAGGTGTAGTAGACAGCGAGGAAGGTTTTCAGAGCCTGCAGAGGGACTTGGACCAGCTGGAAAAATGGGCTGAAAAATGGCAGATGGAGTTTAATGCAGACAAGTGTGAGGTATTGCATGTTGGAAGGACAAACCAATGTAGAACATACAGGGTTAATGGTAAGGCACTGAGGAGTGCAGTGGAACAGAGGGATCTGGGAATACAGATACAAAATTCCCTAAAAGTGGCGTCACAGGTAGATAGGATCGTAAGGAGAGCTTTTGGTACATTGGCCTTTATTAATCAAAGTATTGAGTATAAGAGCTGGAATGTTATGATGAGGTTGTATAAGGCATTGGTGAGGCCGAATCTAGAGTATTGTGTTCCGTTTTGGTCACCAAATTACAGGAAGGATATAAATAAGGTTGAAAGAGTGCAGAGAAGGTTTACAAGGATGTTGCCGGGACTTGAGAAACTCAGTTACAGAGAAAGGTTGAATAGGTTAGGACTTTATTCCCTGGAGCGTAGAAGAATGAGGGGAGATTTGATAGAAGTATATAAAATTATGATGGGTATAGATAGAGTGAATGGAAGCAGGCTTTTTCCACTGAGGCAAGGGGAGAAAAAAACCAGAGGACATGGGTTAAGGGTGAGGGGGGAAAAGTTTAAAGGGAACATTGGGGGGAGCTTCTTCACACGGAGAGTGGTGGGAGTATGGAATGAGCTGCCAGACGAGGTGGTAAATGCGGGTTCTTTTTTAACATTTAAGAATAAATTGTACAGATACATGGATGGGAGGTGTATGGAGGGATATGGTCCGTGTGCAGGTCAGTGGGACTAGGCAGAAAATGGTTCGGCACAGCCAAGAAGGGCCAAAAGGCCTGTTTCTGTGCCGTAGTTTCTATGGTTCTATGGTAAAATAAGTTAATTTTGACTTCAGTGCAGTGGTTGTAAGATTTCATATTGAATGGGCTCAATGGCTCAATTATGAAGTTCTCTCTTATACTTCCATTG
The DNA here is from genome assembly GCF_030028105.1 of Mobula birostris. Classification (NCBI taxonomy): domain Eukaryota; kingdom Metazoa; phylum Chordata; class Chondrichthyes; order Myliobatiformes; family Myliobatidae; genus Mobula; species Mobula birostris. Next base: position 925,871 of record NW_027274035.1, on the reverse strand, counting down.
CATAGTTTATGGCTGATTGCAAATAATAGCTGAACATATTTCAAAGGTTGATTTGCTAATCTGGAATTTTGAAATATATGTGCTTCAGTAATCTGAAGGCAGCACAGTGGCAGAGCGTTTAGCGTAATCCTATTGCAGCGGCAGTGATTACTGATTGGAGTTCAATTCCTGCCACCGTCTGTCAGGAGTTTGACCGTTCTCCCCGTGACCATGCGGGTTTCCACCAGGTGCTCTGGTTTCCTCCCACATTCCAAAGACATAACGGTTAGGGTTAGTGAGTTGTGGGCATGGTATGTTGCTGCAGGAAGGGTGACAACTCTTGCAGGCTGCCCAGCATGATCCTTACTGATTTGATTTTACACAAGTTTCACTATATGTTTCAATGTAAATGTGATAAATAAAAGTAATCTAGTTTGTCTTTTAATCCAGAAATACCTCATTTACAAAAGCTTTGATATTTCCTCTACAGATGGCAGTTTTTGATATTCTCTTCAAACTCTGGCCAGACTTTACAAACTTCCGACGGAGTGTTGCTGATGAAGGCAGCCTACAAAACATAGAAAGCAGATTAAGAAACAAGTGAAGGAGAAGAAATTGGAATGAGCTCGCCTGAGGTAAGACATCTGATTTGTGCAATTTAGAATCTTAACTGTAGAACAGAATAACGCAGAATTTGACATTTAACCCACTGAGTCTTTACTGAAAATTCTGAAGAGCAATCTCAAATATTCCATTTCTACTTTTTTCCCCATAATACACACCAGTAATATCAATAGTATAGTGTTGGTTTCCACCATTGCGGTTCAGTTTTCAACCACTTTGTTAGAAGTATAGAAACATAGAAAACCTATAGCACAATACAGGCCCTTTGGCTCACAAAGTTGTGCCGAACATGTCCCTACCTTAGAAATTACTAGGTTTACCTACCTACAGCCCTCCATTTTTCTAAGCTCCATGTACCTATCCAAAAGTCTCTTAAAAGACCCTATCATATCCGCCTCCACCTCCGTTGCCGGCAGCCCATTCCATGCACTCACCACTCTCTGAGTAAAAAACTTACCCCTGGCATCTCCTCTGTACCTACTCCCCAGCACCTTAAACCTGTGTCCTCTTGTGGCAACCATTTCAGCCCTGGGAAAAAGCCTCTGATGATCCACACGATCAATGCCTCTCATCATCTTATACACCTCTATCAGGTCACCTCACATCCTCTGTTGCTCCAAGGAGAAAAGACCGAGTTCACTCAACCTATTCTCATAAGGCATGCTCCCCAATCCTGGCAACATCCTTGTAAATCTCCTCTGCACCTTTTCTATGGTTTCCACATCCTTCCTGTAGTGAGATGACTAGAACTGAGCACAATACTCAAAGTGGGGTCTGGCCGGGGTCCTATATAGCTGCTCCTAAATTCAATTCCATGATTGATGAAGGCCAATACACCATACACCTTCTTAACCACAGCGTCAACCTGTGCAGCTGCTTTGAGCGTCCTTTGGACTTGGACCCCAAGATCTCTCTGATCCTCTACACTGCCAAGAGTCTGCCAAGAATATAGAATACTATATTCTGCCATCACATTTGACCTACCAAAATGAACCACTTCAGACTTACCTGGGTTGAACTCCATCTGCCACTTCTCAGCCCAGTTTTGCATCCTATCAATGTCCCGCTGTAACCTCTGACAGCCCTCCGCACTATCCACAACACCCCCAACCTTTGTGTCATCAGCAAACTTACTAACCCATCCTTCCACTTCCTCATCCACGTCATGTATAAAAATCACGAAGAGTAAGGGTCCCAGAACAGATCCCTGATGCACTCCACTGGTGACCAACCTCCATGCAGAGTATGACCCATCTACAACTACTCTTTGCCTTCTGTGGGTAAGCCAGTTCTGGATCCACAAAGCAACGTCCCCTTGGATCTTATGCCTCCTTACTTTCTCAATAAGTCCTTGCATGGGGTACCTTATCAAATGCCTTGCTGAAATCCATATACACAACATCTACTGCTCTTCCTTCATCAATGTGTTTAGTCACATTCTCTACTCCCTTTCTTGAATAAAGGAACAATATCCGCAACCCTCCAATCCTCCGGAAGCTTTCCCGTCCCCGTTGATGATGCAAAGATCATCGCCAGAGGCTCAGCAATCTCCTCCTTCGCCTCCCATGGTAGCCTGGGGTACATCTCATCCAGTCCCGGCGACTTATCCAACTTGATGCTTTCCAAAAGGTCCAGCACATCTTCTTTCTTAATATCTACATGCTCAAGCTTTTCAGTCTGCTGCAAGTCATCCCTACAATCCCCAAGATCCTTTTCCACAGTGACGGGGATCCAGGAGTGCCCCTATTAACTGTTTGAGAGAGAAAGAGAGAGTTATTTATCATCGATCGTTTGTTTTGAAAAGAGAGAGAGACGAAGATTGACGATTGGACTGTCACGTCAGGGCACGGGAGGTAACTTTGGATTTCTACTTTGGAGACAGCACCGGGCAGCTCGAAGGTTGCTATGGTGACCGACAGCACATTATTGATGTTACTTTCAAAGACTTGTTGCCTGCTTGCATTTCTTCACAGACAAAGGAAGGAGGGACTCTTTGAATGACAGGTGATGCTCCGCCCGGTGAGATAAATAGGAGGTCAGATGATACAGACCTCAGACACTGATCTGGACACTGAACGAGCATTGTTTTGCCCGCAGAGAAAGTGGGTTTTGGAGGATCGATCAGGCAGATCGATCCAATTGCTCTTCCAGTGAAAATTCAAAGGCAAGACCGGTGGGGAGTTGTCCATGTGTCTGACCCTTGCCTGGGTAGATAGCTCCACCACACCGAATTACGGTCCCCTTTGTTGTTAAGGTCACAGTCGGTGACTTGTGAAGGATTTCGGAGGATGAGAAGATCGACAGCAACAGCTCACCTGAAGACTCAACTCATTCTCTCTCTCTCCATCGCTACTCAACTAAATACCACGAAGTGAACTGAACTGAACTTTACTCAACATTGTAAGATTGTATCTTTTTACCCCTAGACTTAAAGAAGCTTGGTTTTTCATACATCTATTTCCACATTTACTGATATACTTACTTTTATATATATATAATCATTGCTAACCTGTTTGATTTATCTTCATTTATATTACTGTATTGTGTAGTTACTAATAAATATTAGTAGTTAATAGCAATACTAGACTCCAAAGTGTTTTCCATCTCTGCTGGTTCTTTATTCCCGTCACAGGTTACGTGACAATGCTTTCCAAAAGGTCCAGCACATCCTCTTTCTTAATATCTACATGCTCAAGCTTTTCAGTCTGCTGCAAGTCATCACTACAATCACCAAGATCCTTTTCCACAATGAATACTGAAGTAAAGTATTCATTAAGTACCTCTGCTATTTCCTCTGGTTCCATACACACTTTCTCACTGTCACGCTTGATAGGTCCTATTCTTTCACGTCTTATCCTCTTGCTCTTCACATTCTTGTAGAATGCCTTGGGGTTTTCTTTAATCCTGTCCGCCAAGGCCTTCTCACGGCCCCTTCTGGCTCTCCTAATTTCCTTCTTAAGCTCCTTCCTATTAGCCTTATAATCTTCTAGATCGCTAACATTGCCTAACTCTCTGAACCTTTTGTAAGCTTTTCTTTTCTTCTTGACTAGATTTATTACAGCCTTTGTACACCACAGTTCCTGTACCCTACCATAAATTCCCTGTCTCATTGGAACGTACCTGTGCAGAATTCCACACAAATATCCCCTGAACATTTGCCACATTTCTTCCGTACTTTTCCCTGAGAACATCTGTTTCCAGGTTAAGCTTTCAATTTCCTGCCTGATAGCCTTATAATTCCCCTTACTCCAATTAAATGCTTTTCTAACTTGTCTGTCCCTATCTCTCTGCAATGATATTGTAAAGGAGATAGAATTATGATCACTATCTCCAAAATGCTCTCCCACTGAGAGATCTGACACCTGACCAGGTTCATTTCCCAATACCAAATCAAGTACAGTCTCTACATACAGGCTTATCTACATATCGTGTCAAGAAACCTTCCTGAACACACCAAACAAACTCCACCCCATCTAAACCCCTTGCTCTAAGGAGATGCCAATCGATATTCGTGAAATTAAAATCTGCCATCACGACAACTCTGTTATTATTACACCTTTCCAGGATCTGTTTCCCTATCTGCTCCACGATATCCTTGTTACTATTGGGCGGCCTGTGAAAAACACCCAGTAAAGTTATTTACCCTTTCCTGTTCGTAACCTCCACCCACAGAGACTCCGTAAACAATCCCTCCATGGCGTCCACTTTTTCTGCAGCCCTGACACTATCTCTGATCAACAGTACCACGCCCCCACTTCTTTTGCCTCCCTCCCTGTCCTTTCTGAAGCATCTAAAACCTGGCACTTGAAGTAACCATTCCTGTCCCTGAACCATCCAAGTCTCTGCAATGGCCACCACATCATATCTCCAAGTACTGATCCACAATCTAAGCTCATCCGCTTTGTTCACAACACTCCTTGCGTTAAAATAGACACATCTCAAACCTTCGGTCTGAGCGCGTCCCTTCTCTATCACCTGCCTATCCTCCCTCTCGCACTGGCTACAAACTTTCTCTATTTGTGAGCCAACCTCCTTTTCCCCAGTCTCTTCTGATAAACATGATTATCATCTTGATTATCATGACGAAGGGTCTTGGCCTAAAACGTCGACTGTACCTCTTCCTATAGATGCTGCCTGGCCTGCTGCATTCACCAGCAATTTTTATGTGCGTTGCTTGAAATTCCAGCATCTGCAGATTTCCTCGTGTTTTCACGATCATCAGCTAGCTTTTACTAACTCTTATTTTCCCCTGGTAATTCATTAATTGAAGTACCTCTCAAGTTCTAATTGCAATATTTACCAGCCTATGTCACAACCTGTGAATGCTGACATAAACTGCTCACACTTAGCCAAGTCATCCTTCCAACTTCCATCAAGATTTCTGCACTGAATTGTTGCTTTTAATGAGTTTTGACAGAACCTGCTATGAATGCTAATCTAATCATTGCTGTACACTCAAGCAGACACGATGTTATTTGCCTGTCCTGCAGCCAGAGAATCAGGCAGATTGGTGATGGGTACCCTTGCAGACTTCCACAAAAAAACGGATACTCAGGAAGTGCACTTATGGGGCCTTTCAAGTGCCCCTGTGAGATCCTGAGCTATTTGTTAATCATATATATCCTGATTTCTCACGAGCATTTTGTGGCCAACCAGCAAAGAACATTCCTCATTGTGTAACCACAGTTAAATTGTGTAGTTATCTGTTGTTTAAAATCTTTTGATTTAGCTATCAGGCCTTTTCTTGAGGATACACAATAAGGGGTGAGCCATCAGGGAAGGCAGGGGGAGTTATAGACTAATCACCTGGATGAGGACAATCGCAAAGACCAGTTGCATTTTTATTAGATTTGATGGTTCTGTTTAATAGGACAGTAAAGATTATCATTATGTTTCTTTATTCAGTGATAAGTGACTCTGTTTTTGGGATCCGATTTATAAAAGTGCAGCTCCACAGCAGTAGACAATTCTTCCTAAAACTAGTTCTCTTTACATGATATGTGACAAGGATAAAGGATACATAACAATTACATTAATGGACAGTTCTTTCAATCACCTCCACACCATCTGCCACAAGTGGGACTTCCCAGTGGCCAAATATTTTAATTCCCATATCGATGTGTCAATCCATGGCCTTCCCATGCCAAGGTGAGGCCACCTTCAGTGTGAAGGAGCCACACTTTAAATTCCATCTGAGTAGCCTCCCACCTGATGGCATGAATATCTCCTTCTGGTGATCAAATTCTCCCCCCCTCCCTCCTCTATTCCCCACTCTGACCTTTTACTTCCTCTTACCTAATACCTCTCCTGGATCCTCTCCTCCTTCCCTTTCTCATATTGTCCACTCTCCTCTCCTATCAGATTTTTTCTTCTCCAGCCTTGACCTATCCCTACCAACTGGCTTTAACAATCACCTTCCAGCTAGCCTCCTTCCCCTCACCCCACCTTTTTACTCAAGCATCTTCCTCCTTCCTCCTCAGTCCTGAAAAAGGGGCTTGGCCTGAAACATCAAACATTTACTCTTTCCATAGATGATGCCTGATCTGCAAAGTTCCTCCAGCATTTTATGTATGTTGCTTTGGGTTTCCAGCACCTGTAGTCTTTCTCTCACGTTTTTGTCTCAAAAATAATACAATAATGGTACAAATGTGCCAATAGATGATACCCGGTGAACAAGGATTGCTTTCTCATGCAATATTTCAACACCTGTTATACATGTGGACTACTGGCATTACATTTACATGGAGTTTTGCTAATGAATACTTATCACAAAGTTAGCCTGAGTTAAATTCCGTCTGCCACTCTCACCCACTTTCCCAGTTGATTGATATCCTTTTATAATCTTCACAGTTCAAAATAAATTTTGATGGCGTCTGCGTACAATGCTCCTTCAGTTGACATCTTTTAGATAGATCATGAAACCATATGTTTCACTTCTTTTATGTCTACTACATTTGTTTTTTGTTTTGAATGTGATTCTGGAACTGTTGGAGCCTATGATTTACAGTTTGGAGATCGTTTGGGTGTTTCAGCACTCTGCAGTCTATATTTCTCCTCACCTACCACCCCACCAGCCTCCGGGTCCAACATATAATTCTCCGTAACTTCCGCCACCTCCAGCGGGATCCCACCACTAAGCACATCTTTCCCTCCCCCCCCCCTGCTTTCCGTAGGGATCGCTCCCTACACGACTCTCTTGTCCATTCGTTCCCCCCATCCCTTCCCACCGCTGTCCCTCCCGGCACTTATCCTTGTAAGCAGAACAAGTGCTACACATGCCCTTACACTTCTTCCCTTACCACCATTCAGGGCCCCAGACAGTCCTTCCAGGTGAGGCGACACTTCACCTGTGAATCGGCTGGGGTGATATACTGCGTCCGGTGCTCCCGATGTGGCCTTCTATATATTGGTGAGACCGGACACAGACTGGGAGACCGCTTTGCTGAACACCTACGCTCTGTCCGCCAGAGAAAGCAGGATCTCCCAGTGGCCACACATTTTAATTCCACGTCCCATTCCCATTCTGACATGTCTATCCACGGCCTCCTCTACTGTAAAGATGAAGCCACACTCAGGTTGGAGGAACAACACCTTATATTCCGTCTGGGTAGCCTCCAACCTGATGGCATGAACATTGGTTTCTCTAACTTCTGTTAATGCCCCTCCTCCCCTTCTTACCCCTTATTTATTTATTTATTTATTTATTTGTTATTTTCTCTCTCTCTCTCCCCCCGCTTTTTTTCTCTCTCTGTCCCTCTCACAATAACTCCTTGCCTGCTCTTCATCTTCCTCTGGTGCTCCTTTCTGCCTTTCTTTCTCCTAGGCCTCCCATCCCATGATCCTCCCCCTTCTCCAGCTCTGTATCCCTTTTGCCAATCACTTTTCCAGCTCTTAGCTTTATCCCTCCCCCTCCTGTCTTCTCCTATCATTTCGGATCTCCCCCTCCCCCTCCCCCTCCCACTTTCAAATCTCTTACTATCTCTTCTTTCAGTTAGTCCTGACGAAGGGTCTCGGCCCGGAACGTCAACTGTACCTCTTCCTAGAGATGCTGCCTGGCCTGCTGCAATCCACCAGCATTTTGTGTGTATTGCTTGAGTTTCCAGCATCTGTCATGTTTGCAGTCTATATTTTGTGTTTTTCACCCCAATCTTTCTCCATTTTTTTTGTGTGGAGGAGGGAGATTTAGGAGTTGATGTGTCTGTTCCATTTTTGTGCAGGGAGGAGGGAACTGGGGTTGATGATCAGGCTGTTACCCTTGTCTTTTTTGGTTTCATGGCTATCTGGACAAGAAGAATTTCTGAAATGTGCACACTTTGATAATATATGAACCTTTAAACCTTTTTCAAACTTATTATCAAAGTACATGTGTGTTACCATGTACTACCATGAGATTTATTTTCTTGCAGGCATTTCCATGGAAAGAAGAAATACAACTGAATTTACAAAAAAGAACAGGCAAAGATTGACAGAAAAACAATGTGCTAAAGGAGATGAATTGTGCAAATAAAGAAGTGGTATTGAGAACATGAATTGTGAAGAGTTCTTGAAAGTGAACCTGGCTGTCAGACAACCTCATTAATATTTAGAATATTACTCAGATATTACTGAAATACTGCATTAAATACACAACAGGACAGATGATAAAGAGCTTGGTTAAAGATCAAACACAGTGCCAATGCAGTAGAGCTGCTGCCTCTCAGTTCCTGCAGCCCAGGTTCAATCCTAACCTTCTGTTTCTGTCTGTGTCAAGTCTGCATATTCTCCCAGTGACCCCTGTGGTTTTCCACGGGCTGCTCCAGCATCCTCCCATGTTGCATTGACATACAGGTTGTTACGTTAATATAGATCGTTTCTGTTGCGTAGGTGAAAAGTAGAATTTGGGGGAATTAGGTGGGAATGTGGGGATAATAGAATGGAATCAGTGTAAATGTGCAATTGACTAATAGATCGCTATGAGGCTAAGCACAGTTCCAATGCCACATTCAAGTTTGCTGACGACACCACTATTGTTGGCCAAATGTGGTTGAACGGTGCCCTCAACCTCTCACTCTCAATGTCTGCAAAGCCATAGAGCTGATTATTGACTACAGGAGGAGGAAACTGGAGGTCCATGAGCTATTCCTCTTCAGGGATCTGAGGTGGAGAGGGTCTGTAACTTTAAATTCCTTGGTTTTATTATTTCAGAGGATCTATCCTGGGACCAGCACATAAGTCCCACTACAAAAGCAGGCATGGCAGTGCCTCTACTTTCTTAGCAGTTGGCACAATCTTGGCATGTCGTCTGAAACTTTGGCAAACTTCTATAGAAGTGCAATGGAGAGTATTCTACCTGTCTGCATCACAGCCTGGAATGGAAATACCAATGCCCTTGAACGGGAAAACCAGCAAAAAGTAGTGGATACAACCCAGTCCATCACAGGTAAAGCCCACCCCTCCATTGACTACATCTACATGGAGCACCGTTACTGGAAAGCAGCATCCATCATCGAGGACCTGCACCATCCAGGCCATGCTCTCTTCTCACTGCTGCCATTGGGAAGGAGATACAGGAGCTTCAGGATCCATATCCAAAATGCAGAAAACTTGGATAATATTCTCCGGACATAATGACAGGCCTTTCCCTCTCTGGTAGTGTAGCAGAGTAATCCTTAGCGATCAAAAGGCAGTCAACCAGTGCTCACCTTCCACATTTGCCTCAATGTTTCAATCTCCCTCGTTGCTTTAATTGGCGAATGGAGTCCCCGATTTCAACATTTAAGAAGTTTGGTTAGTACATGGATGGGAGAGATGGATGGCTTTGATTTGTGGGACAAGGCAGTTTAAATGGTTCAGCATGGACTGGATGGGCTGAAGGGCCTGTTTCTATGACAAACATCGGTTTGTGCCCCATCCCACAGCCTGCCTGCCACAAGTTTCGCGCATGCTGCCTCTGCCTCCCGGAGTCCTTTGCAGAGAGCAGTAGCACCCTAATGATCTCCAAACTTATGCATTCACCTTGATGTTTCAAAGTTCAAAGTAAATTTATTATCAAAGTACATATATGTCACCATATACAACTCTGAGAATCATTTTCCGGTGAGAATATTCAGCAAATCCATTGATTAGTAACTATAACAGGGATTGTTGATGTGACCCCTCTGCTGCCGGTGAAGGAGTCTGTCATTGTGTGGCGGCTCATTGTGGTAGGTAGGCAAGTAGGACTCTGCGTTTGTGTGGTGTCTGTCTGTTACAGTGATGTCGGAGGATGTTACCGTGATTCTGCATTTATGCTTTGGACTATTGCATTTATGAACTGTGGAGTTTTTCAGACTTATGGTTACTATATTCTGTGTTTTTGCCCATTCCTTTCCATTTTATTGTGTGAGGGGAGGGGTTTTTGGGATTTTTTTTGTGCAGGGAAGCGGGGTTTGGGGGTGTCAATGTTCTTGTTGCGTTTTGTGCAGGGGAGGGAGTTTGGGGTCAATATTCTTGTTATGTTTTGTGCAGGGGTGGGGGGTTTGGGGTCAATGTGTTTGTCCTGTTTTGTTTGATTTTTTTGTGCAAGGGAGGAGGGTTTGGGGAGCTGATGATTGGGTTGTCGTTCTTTTCTGTGCAGACGGGTAGGCTTGATGTTTCTCTCTGAATGACTTTAATGGTTTTTCTTTGTTTCGCGGCTCTCTGGAGATGACAATTCTCAGAGTTGTAGATGACTTTAATAAGAAATGAACATTTGGAACTTTGGACCTTTTGGACCTTTTTGAATCAATGAAAGATCAACCAGAGTGCAGAAAACAGCAAAATGTGCAAATGCAAATATATATAAATAGCAACAAATAAGGAGAACATGAGTTAACAAGGTGAAGAGTCCTTGAAGTGAGATCATTTTTTGAATTGTCAATCCCCAAACAAGAAAATTAACAGTTACTTGTATTTATGTTTACGTTATATTTGTTCCTTGTCAATGTAGACTTCCCATTCCTAAGAATATAAGCTTAACAATATATATATTTTTGTCCTCAGAGAACATTCAATCAACTGCAACACTACATCAGACAGGTTGGATAGGACATCTGGTGATTCATCAGAATTTATGGTCACTGTTTGATCTCAAACTAAATAAATTGCTGAAATGGAGCAAAGCATTGGCCATTTATTTTCGATATACATCTACAAGATTTAGATTAGAACAGACTATGGAGATTATATCGGTGAGCAAAACATTCCTTGGAATAGTAGTGCAGTTATAGCACAGAAGACCATTTTAGAATCAGAATAAGCTTTAATGTCACCAGTATATGCCATGAAATTTGTTTTGTGGCACCAGTGCATTGTAATTCATAGTGATAAAAATGCTACAAATTCCGATAAAGAATATAATATATTTATATATTATACACGCACATATATATATTTACATATATACGCGCGCGCGCACACACACACACACACATATATATATATATATATTTAAATACATAGTGCAAAAAGAAGGAAAAAAAGAAAAAAGTGAGCTTGTGCACATGGGTTCATTGTCCATTCAGAAATCTGATGTTGGAGGGGAAGAAGCTGTTCCTAAAACATTGGTTGTGTGTCCTGTACCTCCTGTAGGCTCCTGTACCACCTCTGTGATGGTAAAAATGAGGAGAGGGCATGTCCTGATTGACGGGTTTTCTTAATGATGGATGCTACCTTTTTGAGGCAACACCTTTTGAAGATGTCCTCAATGATGGGGAGGTTAGTGTCCATGACGGAGCTGGCTGGGTTTGTAACTTTCTGCAGCTTTTTCCGATCCTGTGCAGTGGCCCCTCCATACCAAATGGTGGTGCAACCAGTTACAATGCTCTCCATAGTATGTAGAAATTTGCGAGAGTCTTTGGTGCCACACCAAGTCTCCTCAAACTCTTAATGAAATATAGCCGCTGTCATGCCTTCTTTGTAATTGCATCAGTATGTTGGGCCCAGAATAGATCTGCAGAGTATGATGGTGACAGCCTGGAACTTGAAACATCTCACCCTTTCCACTTCTGATCCCTCTATGAAGGGTGTTGTGTGTTATTCTTGTTTTATCCTTTCAGAAATCCATAATTAATTCCTTGCTCTTACTGACACTGGTTGTTGTTGTGACATCACTCAACCAGCTGATCAGTCTCACTCCTGTGTGTCTCCTTGTCATCATCTGAACTGCTGCCAACAGTAGCTGTGTTACCGGCAAATTTACAGACGCCATTTGAGTTGTTCCTCGCAACACAGTCATGGGTGCAGAGAGAGTAGAGCAGTGGATTAAGCACACATCATTGAGGTGTGCTGTGTTAATTGTCAATGAGGAGGAGATTTTATTTCTGATCTGCACTGACTGTGGTCTCCTAATGAGGATGTCAGGATGTAGTTGCAGAGGGAGGTACAGAGGCCCCGGTTTTGGAGCTTCTTGTACTGAGGGTGTGATGGTGTTGAATGCTGAGCTGTAATCAATAAACAGCAGCCTGACATTGGTATTGCTGTAGTCCAGGTGATCCAAGGCCAAGTGGAGAGCCAGTGAGATTGCATCCACTGTGGACAAATTGTGGCGATAGGCAAATTCTGGTGGGTCCAGGTCCTTGCTTAGGCAGAAATTGATTCTGGCTAGATTAACCTCTCAGAGCATTTCATCACAGTAGATGTGAGTACAGCAGTGTGAAAAACATTGAGGCAACATACCCTGCCCTCCTTGGGCACTGGTATGATTATTGCCCTTTTGAAGCTGGTGGGAACCTCTGACTGCAGCGGTGAGAGATTGAAGATGTCCTTGAACACTCTCACCGGTAGATTGGCACAGGTTTTCAGTGCTCTACCAGGTACACCATCAGGACAAGTTGTCTAGCGAGGGTTCACCCTCTTGAAAGGTGAATCTCATTGGATTCTATGCAGAAGTATTCCAGTCAGTCCCACTCCCAGCTCTTCTTATGTTTCCATGGTTTTTCTTTCTCAAGAATCTGTCCAATTCCATTTCAGAAATTTCCAGGTGTCCTTGAAGAAGGTTTATTGGATGTAACACTGTTTATCTTGACAAACATTGTCAATTGAAATATGTGGTTATTTACCATTCTACCAGTTGAAATACTTTGCCTAGACCCTTCATCAGCTAGACTAAATCTTCTCAACCTTCTCTTGCATTAGCAGAGCAATCCAAGTTCTCCAGTTTGTTCTTGTAATTAAACTCCTGCATCATGGAGACCATTTAAAATAAATATGTTCTGCACCCATCACTAAAGCCTCAACATCCTAGCAATATGCAACTCAGTACCATGTGCTTATTCATATTATATCTCCCTCTGACAAAGAGGAAGGACATTTAAGCCCTTCAAGACTATGCTGACTGACAGAACAACTCCATTCCCCCATTAATTTTCCCTGTTATTTATTCTTCTCATATTCTGAACAATATCCCTCAGAGTCCGCAGCTCACTTACAAACTGGGAGACATTTGCAGTTGTCAAGTAAGCTACCAATTCACAATCTACTATCATCCTCCTCTCCCCCATCTGGCTCCACACCCCACTCACTGTATCCTGACTTCCACTTCCTGTCCACCACCTGGCACCATGATGTGTCCCCCTACCTGGTTTTCTGATATCATGTATCATCTGCCAGGAACTTTGTCACCCCTCCCTCTCAATACTTTATACTGGCTATCTCCTCTCTGTTCTTAGTCCTGATTCAGGATCTCAACCTAAAGTATCGGCCATGAATTCACCTCCACAGATGCTGCCTGACCTGCTGCGTTTCTCCAGCAATTAGGTTATTTGCTCCAGATTCCAGCATCTGTAGTTATTTGTGTCACCAACTCACGTGTCTTTGAGATGCACGAGGAAGCAGGAACACCTGTAGGGTCACAGTCACGGAAGATATGTAAACTCCATTATGGAGAACAAGACTGAACCTGGGTCCCTATAGCTGTGTGGCAGCAACAGGGAAACATAGAAATATAGAAAACATACAGCACAATACAGGCCCTTCGGCCCACAAAGCTGTGCCGAACATGTCCCTACCCTAGAACTACCTAGGCTTTACCCATAGCCCTCTATTTTTCTAAGCTCCATGTATCCATCCAGGAGTCTCTTAAAAGACCCTATCGTTTCTGCCTCCACCACCGCCGCCAGCAGTCCACTCCACGCACTCACCACTCTCTGCGTAAAAAACTTACCCCTGATATCTCCTCTGTACCTACTTCCAAGCACCTTAAAACTATGCCCCCTTGTGTTCGCCATTTCAGCCCTGGGAAAAAGCCTCTGACTATCCACACGATCAATGTCTGTCATTATCTTGTATACCTCTCATCTTCCGTCGCTCCAAGGAAAAAAGGCCGAGTTCACTCAACCTATTCTCATAAGGCATGCTCCCCAATCCAGGCAACATCCTTGTAAATCTCCTCTGCGCCCTTTCTATGATTTCCACGTTCTTCCTGTAGTGAGGCGACCAGAACTGAGCACAGTACTCCAAGGGGGGTCTGACCAGGGTCCTTTATAGCTGTAACATTACCTCTCGGCTCTTAAACTCAATCCCACAATTGATGAAGGCTAATGCACCATATTCCTTCTTAACCACAGAGTCAACCTGCACAGCAGCTTTGAGTGTCCTATGGACTATATCTGTGGAAAATATGCAAACACATTATGGACAACAAGACTGACCCTGGGTCCCTGTAGCTGTGTGGCAGCAACTCTAGAGGATGCTCCATTGTTCAGCCCACAAATTGTTGCCAAACTAGTAGATCTAGTAGATTAAACAGTCATAATATCTTTGATATTATGCTGTTTTTAGAAACCCCTTATGTTATTGTGTTTTAAAAAACGTCTTCTCAGTCAGTCTTGCCACTATATACCCAGGTTTCCCTGTTCATGCACCCTGTTAGAATCATACTTTTTACATACCCCTTCACCTTCATTGTTCTTCAAGATTCCAGATTGTTTAATCTCATTTCCAGTACACAAAGGTAAGGAGAACAAAATAATTGTTACTCCAGATCCGATGCAGCACAAAAAAAGACACAAAAGATAAAGAACACAATAATAATAACAACACACAATAAATATAAATACATAAAATAGCTTACGTGCATCGATTGATTGTATGTCCATAAAGTGATGTTACGCTGTACACAAGGTGACTGACAGGAAACAATAGTGGAGTTAGTGGGTGGTGGTGTTCGTCAGACTTGCTGCTTGGGGAAAATAACTGTTTTTAGTTTGGTGATCCTGACATGGATCCTGACTCTGTAGTCTCCTCCCTGATGGGAGTGGGACAAACAGTCCATGAGCAGGGTGTGGGGGATCCTTTGTGATATTACTGACCCTTTTCTGGCACCTTTCTGTACGTACGTCCTTGATTGCAGGCAGGCTGGTGCCAGTAATGTGTTAGGTTGTTTTGACTACCCGTTGTCAAGCCTTGTTGTCCGCCGCAGAGCAGTTTCCGTACCAAGCAGTGATGCAACTTGTTAGGATGCTCTCTGCTGCTCATCTGATGTGAGTATGGATGTGCAAAGTCCAACTCTCTTCAGCTTCCTCAGAAAGCAGTGGTGTTGGTGAACTTTTCTGAATGTGCTCTGGGACCATGAGAGGTTGTGAACTGCCAGGAGTTTGAAACAGCTCGCAGTTCTCTGTGCTGCTGATATAAGAGGGGCGTGAGTGGTACGAGTTCCTCTGAAGTCGATACCCATCTCCTTTGTCTTGTTGACATTGAGGAAGAGGTTATTTGCCTGCACTAGGCTTCGAGCTTTTCCACCTCCTCTCTGTAGGCCATTTCATCCTTGTTGGTCATGACTTCATCATTATCGTGTCATCAGCAAACTCGACAAGGTGATTACTGGAGTGTTTGGTTGTGCAGTCATGTGTGAGTAGAGTGTACAGTAGTAGGCTCAGCATTCAGCCTGTGGGGGGCACCTGTGTTGAGGATGATGGGGAGGGAGGAGTGGTTGTGTATCCTGACTAAATGAGGTCTATTTGTTAGGAAGTCCAACACCCAGTTGCACGGTGGTGTATTTAGACTGAAAAGTAGGAGTTTGCTCACCAAGGTCTGTGGGACAATAGTGTCGAATGCCAAATTGAAATCCAGAAGCAGCATTCTGACATAAATGTCCTTGTTTTCTAGGTATATCAGGGCCAGGTGCATGACTGATGCTATGGCATCTGTTGCAGAGCGGATCTGTCTTTAAGTATATTGGTGAGTGTCCAGTGTGGCAGGAATGGAGTTTTTGATATGTGCCATTGCCAGCCATTCAAAAGACTTCATGATCATCGACATCAGTGCCTCTGGATGGGAGTTGTTTAGTTCTAAGGTACAGAGTTCTTTGGTGCAGGGATGATGGTGGCTGGTTTGAAGCCTGTGGGGACAACAGCCTGGATGAAGATGTCAATGAGTACTCATCCTGGGATGTTATCTGGCCTGGCTGCCTTAAGAGGGCTGACTCTCTGCAGAGTCCTCCTCACATCTGCTGCTGTTACATTTGGAGAGACATAATATGATTAGGAATAGTCAGCATGGTTTTATCAAAGGCAGTTCGTGCCTTACGAGCCTGATTGAATTTTTTGAGGATGTGACTAAACACATTGATGAAGGAAGAGCAGTAGATGTAGTGTATATGGATTTTGGCAAGGCATTTGATAAGGTACCCCATGCAAGGCTTATTGAGAAAGTAAGGAGGCATGGGATCCAAGGGGACATTGTTCTGTGGATCCAGAACTGGCTTGCCCACAGAAGGCAAAGAGTGGTTGTAGACGGGTCATATTCTGCATGGAGGTCGGTGACCAGTGGTGTGCCTCAGGGATCTGTTCTGGGACCCCTACTCTTTGTGATTTTTATAAATGACTTGGATGAGGAAGTGGAGGGATGGATTAGTAAACTTCCTGATGACACAAAGGTTATGGATGTTGTGGGTAGTGTGGAGGGCTGTCAGAGGTTACAACGGGACATTGATAGGATGCAAAAGTTGGCTGAGAAGTGGCAGATGGAGTTAAACCCAGATAAGTGTGAGGTGGTTCATTTTGGTAGGTCAAATATGATGGCAGAATATAGCATTATGGTAAAATTCTTGGTAGTGTAGAGGATCAGAGGGATCTTGGGGTCTGAGTCCATAGGACACTCAAAGCTGCTACACAGGTTGACTCTGTGGTTAAGAAGGCATACAGTGCATTGGCCTTCATCAATCATGGGATTGAGTTTAAGAGCTGAGAAGTAATGTTGCAGCTAAATCGGACTCTAGTCAGACCCCACTTGGAGTACTGTGCTCATTTCTGGTCACCTCACTATAGGAAGGACGTGGAAACTATAGAAAGGGTGCAGAGGAGATTTCCAAGGATGTTGCCTGGACTGGGGAGCATGCCTTATGAGAATAGATTGAGTGAACTCGGCTTTTTCTCCTTGGAGCGATGGAGGATGAGAGGTGACCTGATAGAGGTGTACAAGATAATGAGAGGCATTGATCGTGTGGATAGTCAGAGGCTTTTTCCCAGGGCTGGAATGGCTAGCATGAGAGGGCATAGTTTTAAGGTGCTTGGAAGAAGGTTCAGAGGAGATGTCAGGGGTGAGTTTTTTACGCAGAGAGTGGTGAGTGCGTGGAATGGGCTGCCGGCGGTGGTGGTGGAGGCAGAAACAATAGGGTCTTTTAAGAGACTCCTGGTTGGGTACATGGAGCTTTTAAAATAAGAGGACTATGGGTAAAGCCTTGGTAGTTCTAAGGTAGGGACATGTTTGGCACAGGTTTGTGTATAAAAGTTGCTTAGAGCATCAGGGACAGAGCCATCACTGATACAGTCCATGCTGTTTTTCCTTGCGTACTTAGTAATGCCCAGCCACATATGTAGGTTTTCTATGTTTTTAAAGGGATCCTATTCTGGCTGGCAGCCAGTAACCAGTGGAGTTCCACAGGGGTTGGTGTTGGGACCATTACTTTTTACGATGTATGTCAGTGATTTGGACTATGGCATTAATGGATTTGTGGCTGAATTTTCCGATGATACAGAGATAGGTGGAGGAGCAGGTAGTGTTGAGGAAACAGAGAGCCTGCAGAGATACTTAGATAGTTTAGGGGAATGGGCAAGGAAGTGGCAAATGTAATACAATGTTGGGAAGTGTGGAAGAAACAAATGGGCAGACGATTATTTAGGTAGGGAGAGAATTCAAAATGCAGAGATGCAAAGCGACTTGGGAGTCCTTGTGCAAGATACCCTAAAGGTTAACCTCCAGGTTGAGTCGGTGGTGAAGAAGGTGAATGCAATGTTGGCATTCATTTCTAGAGAAGGTTCAGAGAAGATTCACGAGAATGATTCCAGGAATGAAAGGGTTACCGTTTGAGGAACATCTGGCAGCTCTTGGGCTGTATTCCCTAGAGTTCAGGAGAATGAGGGGGGATCTCATAGAATTATTCTGAATGTCAAAAGGCCTGAAAAGATTAGACGTGGCAAAGCTATTTCCCATGGTAGGGGAGTCTAGGATAAGAGGGATCGACTTCAGGATTGAAGGATGTCCATTTAGAACAGAGATGCGGAGAAATTACTTTAGTCAGAGGGTGGTAAATCTGTGGAATTTGTTGCCACAAGTGGCTGTGGAGGCCAAGTCATTGGGTGCATTTAAGGCAGAGATACATAGGTTCGTGGTTAGCTAGGGCATCAAAGGGTAAGAAAAGAAGGCAGGGGAGTGGGGATGACTGGAAAAATTGGATCAGCCCATGATTGAATGGTGGAGCAGACTCGATGGGCTGAATGGCCTACTTCTGCTCCTATATCTATGGTCTCATAGTCTTAAGCCATAGGAGTAGGCGGTGAATGGTCGTATGAGCATTTGGTGTGTATCACATGTTCTGGTTATACGGCCACTGACACCAGGCAGACAATCTCTGAAGAGTATTGATAATGGTTGGGGTCACCCATCTCGTAAAGGCAATCTCCAGAAGAAGGCAGTGTCAATCACTTCCATCGAAAGATTTGCCAAGAAAAATCATGAACATCCATGATTGCCTATATCATACAAGACAGCACAGAATACTGATGATAATTATCTTAAAGCTTCTTATGAATTTTAATAAAGGTGGGTAAAGGTGCATTTTACATTGAAGTAAATTTCTGAGGAATGTTACATCAGACCAAGTCCCCAACATTAGTTCATCGACAATCTGAACAGAGTATTATTTTTACATGAAATGAAGAAACTAATGAAGTTGTTTCTTTTAAAGGTTTACTTAGTCAAAGCAGGCATTGACAGTGAAGAAGTTCTTGCCATCTAATATTGCCTCTTCCATCACAGTCTGGATTGCTTAATCCAATCTATCTGTTATCCAGCCAAGTAATAAAAGATGGATTTTATTATAACTGATATTCAGCACTCCCTTTTAAGAAATATATGGAATTAACTTCAAATCAAAGAACAGTAGGTTTTTCATTATTGAAGGAATACAACATTTTATGACAGAACGTTAAGAAACCATGAAGAAGTAAGCAGTTGATGGCAAAATATCTTTCCATTACTTTGTGCACAAGTGACCCGAACAAAGCAACTTTAAATTTTTAGATCATGTTTTCACTTTGTTAACCTATTGACTCTGCTTGGAAAGAGGTTATTTATGAAGCTTAATTTCCATTTATCATTAATCTATCAATCAATCAGTATACTGTGTTTGCCTGTAGAGGGTCCTTCCATTTATTGATGGTCCTTCAGGTCACTTACTGATATGAATGCTGTCCCTGGCACAGCTAAGACAGTGGCTCCCTCCCAGCTCCACTGGCCTCATTTTAATGCTGTCAGGAGTTTGTGCATTTTCTCTGATCATCTGGATTTCCTCTGGCTACTCATTTCCTTCCTCGTCCAACTATAAAGGTTGGTGGGTTGCTCAATTGCCCCAGTGAGCAGGCGAAGGCTAGAGTCTAGGGGGCATGATGAGAATAGAAGAGGAATAGTGTAAGTGGGTGCAGGAAGGTTGACGTGGAACTGGTAGGCCAAAGCCTGCTGCATTACTTTATGACAAGTGATGAAAGAAGCTTTTTGCAATTAAGAATTGATGAGTTCATTTATGAAATAACATCTTTCCCAAACATGAGAAAGTCTGCAGATGCTGGAAATCCAAATAAACACACAGAAATGCTGGAGGAACTCGGTAGGTCAGGCAGCATTTATGGAAATGAATAAGCAGTTGATATTTCAGGTTGAGGCCCTTCTTCAGGACAGGAAAAGAAAGTGGAAAGTGCCAGAACACAGAGGATGGGAAGGGAAAGGAGGCTAGCTGGAATAGTTGAAGCCCAGTGGGTGGGAAAGACAAGGGGCAGAGATGAAGGAATCTGATAGGAGAGGAGAGTAGACAGTAGGAGAAAGGGAAGGAGGAGGGGACCCAGGAGGAAGTGACAGGCAGGTGAGAAGAGGTAAAAGGCCAGAGTGGGAATAGAGGAAGAGGGAAGGGGAGGGGAAAAATTACCAAAGGAGAAATTGATATTTATGCTATTAGGTTGGAGGCTACCCAGATGGAGAATAAGGCGTTGCTGCTCCACCCTGTGGGTGGCCTCATCTTGGCACAAGAGGAGGCAGTGGACCAACATGTTGGAATGGGAATGAGAATCAGAATTAAAATGTTTGACCATTGGGAAGTCCCGCTTGTGGCAAATGGAGCGTAAGTGCTTGACAAAGCAGTCCCCCAATTTATGACGGGCTTTATCAATGTACAGGAGGCCACATCAAGACCACCGTCTCCAACTAGACAGCCCCAGAGGATTTGCAGGTGAAATGTTGCCTCACCTGGAAGGACTGCTTGGGGTCCCGAATGGGGTGAGAGAGGAAGTGCATGGGCAGGCGTAGCAGTCAGGCTGTCTGCAGGGATATGTGCCGAGAGGAAGATTTGTGGGGAGGGATGAATGGACAAGGGAATTGCAGAGGGAGCGATCCCTGCAGGGTGGGGGAGGTGACAAGGGAAATTAGGGATAGCATCAATTCCAAAGAAGAAGCATACAAATTAGCCAGAAAAAGTGGCTCACCTGAAGACTGGGAGAAATTCAGAGTTCAGCAGAGGAGGACAAAGGGCTTAATTAGGAAGGGGAAAAAAGATTATGAGAGAAAACTGGCAGGGAACATAAAAACTGACTGTAAAAGCTTTTATAGATATGTGAAAAGAAAAAGATTGGTTAAGACAAATGTAGGTCCCCTACAGACAGAAACTGGTGAATTGATTATGGGGAGCAAGGACATGGCAGACCAATTGAATAATTACTTTGGTTCTGTCTTCACTAAGGAGGACATAAATAATCTTCCGGAAATAGTAGGGGACAGAGGGTCCAGTGAGATGGAGGAACTGAGGGAAATACATGTTAGTAGGGAAGTGGTGTTAGGTAAATTGAAGGGATTGAAGGCAGATAAATCCCCAGGGCCAGATGGTCTGCATCCCAGAGTGCTTAAGGACCCAAGAAATAGTGGATGCATTAGTGATAATTTTTCAAAACTCTTTAGATTCTGGACTAGTTCCTGAAGATTGGAGGGTGGCTAATGTAACCCCACTTTTTAAAAAAGGAGGGAGAGAGAAACCAAGGAATTATAGACCGGTTAGCCTAACAGCGGTGGTGGGGAAACTGCTAGAGTCAGTTATCAAAGATGTGATAACAGCACATTTGGAAAGCGGTGAAATCATCGGACAAAGTCAGCATGGATTTGTGAAAGGAAAATCATGTCTGACGAATCTCATAGAATTTTTTGAAGATGTAACTAGTAGAGTGGATAGCGGAGAACCAGTGGATGTGGTATATTTGGATTTTCAAAAGGCTTTTGACAAGGTCCCACACAGGAGATTAGTGTGCAAACTTAAAGCACACGGTATTGGGGGTA
Source organism: Mobula birostris (assembly GCF_030028105.1). NCBI lineage: Eukaryota > Metazoa > Chordata > Chondrichthyes > Myliobatiformes > Myliobatidae > Mobula > Mobula birostris. Next base: position 904,460 of record NW_027274035.1, on the reverse strand, counting down.
TGGTATTGATGTGGATAGAGAATTGGTTGGCAGACAGGAAGCAAAGAGTGGGAATAAACGGGACCTTTTCAGAATGGCAGGCAGTGACTAGTGGGGTACCGCAAGGCTCAGTGCTGGGACCCCAGTTGTTTACAATATATATTAACGACTTGGATGAGGGAATTAAATGCAGCATCTCCAAGTTTGCAGATGACACGAAGCTGGGTGGCAGTGTTAGCTGTGAGGAGGCTGCTAAGAGCATGCAGGGTGACTTGGATAGGTTAGGTGAGTGGGCAAATTCATGGCAGATGCAATTTAATGTGGATAAGTGTGAAGTTATCCACTTTGGTGGCAAAAACAGGAAAACAGATTATTATCTGAATGGTGGCCGATTAGGAAAAGGGAGGTGCAACGAGACCTGGGTGTCATTATACACCAGTCATTGAAAGTGGGCATGCAGGTACAGCTGGCGGTGAAAAAGGCGAATGGTATGCTGGCATTTATAGCAAGAGGATTCGAGTACAGGAGCAGGGAGGTACTACTGCAGTTGTACAAGGCCTTGGTGAGACCACACCTGGAGTATTGTGTGCAGTTTTGGTCCCCTAATCTGAGGAAAGACATCCTTGCCATAGAGGGAGTACAAAGAAGGTTCACCAGATTGATTCCTGTGATGGCAGGACTTTCATGTGATGAAAGACTGGATGAACTAGGCTTATACTCATTGGAATTTAGAAGATTGAGGGGGGATCTGATTGAAACGTATAAAATCCTAAAGGGATTGGATAGGCTAGATGCAGGAAGATTGTTCCCGATGTTGGGGAAGTCCAGAATGAGGGGACACAGTTTGAGGATAAAGGGGAAGCCTTTTAGGGCCGAGATTAGGAAAAACTTCTTCACACAGAGGGTGGTGAATCTGTGGAATTCTCGTCCACAGGAAACAGTTGAGGCCAGTTCATTGGCTATATTTAAGAGGGAGTTAGATATGGCCCTTGTGGCTAAAGGGATCAGGGGGTATGGAGGGAAGGCTGGTACAGCGTTCTGAGTTGGATGATCAGCCATGATCATACTGAATGGCAGTGCAGGCTCGAAGGGCCGAATGGCCTACTCCTGCACCTATGTTCTATGTTTCTATGTTTAAAACATTTTTTCTATAAGCCATGTAAGAGAAGGTTCTGTCTTTGATTTACATTCATTAAAACTTAATTTCAAGTAGTTTCATCAAAACAATTCCCTGCGGTAACATCAAGCTTTTCATTAAGAAGCTTTATCTTTTCATGGAATTTAGTAGTTTCAAGGCTGGGAAAGGCTGCGCAGTTGTACAATGTATTCAGAAATGCTTTCATCAATTGACTGGTTCCTTTTGTGAAATCTACACCTTTCGGCTAATTATTAGCAGTTTCGGGCTCAAGTGATTTTGTAAAGTTGTAACAATTTCATTGAACATCTTACTTGCTGGCTTTTCAGGAGTTACTAAGCTGCGTAAAAGCCTGTACGTTTTAGTACTCATTGAGCTAAAAGTCATGGAGACTTTCTTTTCATCATCCATGTTGTTAGCATTGCAATGCAATTCAACCTTCTCGATATACAATTCCCAGCCCTCAATAGCACTATCAAAATTGTCAACCTCCCCAACTAAGGCCATCACCACCTTAACTTTGCTAGCTGTGCATCTCTCACTGTGTACCATGCACTATTACTCAGGCATCCTTTCATTAGCATCCGTGATGGCCTTCTCGGTACTGATTCACTCTTTCCTCTCGCTGTCTCTCTAACTTCCTCCAAATTCTGTCATCCTGTAACTATTGGTGCTGTTGGTGATATTCACTGACATTCAGGTTTGTACTCGTTGCCAATTTGTTGTGCCTGTACAACTACATATCAATTAAATAAAGACATGCACATGGAGTTGAGGTTAACTGGTAATATTCTCCTTGTAGTGAGAAAACAACAGATCAATGTACATGGGTAAGTTATCAGTCAATAGTGCTAGGGAAGTCATGCACTAAAACAAATAGATCCATACATGACACTTACAGTAATAACAGCCAAGAGTTTTGATGGAAAACTACTCTGCCGTAAATTAAATAACACATTTTTTTTTACAAAATACCGCATTTTATGTTAAACTAGTAACTTGCAGTGTTTCATACATGATTTTGCTTGATTTGAACAAAGCAAAATTTAATGCTGGGAGGATTTCTTTGGACAGGCAATTTTTATGACAAAGCTGAAGGTAGTTTGAGACTTTGAATGTATGGAGGCAATTATTAAAAAGAGTAAGAATTTTAAAAATAATTGCATTCTAAATGAGTGAGCACAGGGTCCATAGCATGGTGGGTACTTGGCACGAGGGTGAATATAGGCACAGTATTTTAGATGAATTCACGTCTGTGGTGAAAGTGGGAGGTCTTCAGCTGAGATGGAATGCAAAATTTAACACAAGAATGTTGGAAAAACTGTCAGAAATGAATGAAAAGCAGAGATTGAATTTGTAGCAATATTTAAAATTGGAGAAAGAAGCAATTTCATCAATATTGGTGCAATTAGCTTAATTAGTTCTGTACAACATCATGAAGTGTTTGTTCCTGTGCTGTACTGTGAGAGAAAATGACGTTAATACAGGATTAGTGTAAATAGATTTGAAGGTTGCATCATCCATTTGGCCAAATGACCTGTTTCTGAACTACATGACTGTCAGAGAAACAGTTGAGTTATCTTGTTTAACAAGATTTCCTAAACATTTGAACTCATCTAATCATCTTTTAAACTATTGTCAAATGACTGTGGCATGAGGTCAAGTCAGTACAGTTCACTATGTGAAATTAAGTCATTGAACTTACTTTGGGTATAAATTAGGAATTGTGGGACTAGATTCATATTTTGTATGGCTCAACTGCTATTGCCAGGGATTAAAAATAACATAAAAATTGGAGAGTTCTCTCCTCAGAAAGGTTTACCTGACTCAACTAGGTTTTATGGATTTAGGTATACAGTGAAAGTTAAGAAAATAGATTTAAGCTGAGAAAGGAATGTTTAAAGGAGACTTGCAAGGTAAATTTTTACCCAGAGAATGCTAGAAGCCTCGAATATGCTGCCGGGGAACTGGTGGAGGCAGATGCAATAGCAACGGCTGAGGGGCATTCAGACATTCAAACAACAGAGCACAATGCAATGTAGCAGCAAAGCAATGAGTTTTCTGGGAAAGAGAGTACAATATATTCACCAGTGGTTCTGAACAGCTCATCATTGATTTCACAATAGTACAACAAGTTAAAACACTCTAGTCTGACCTTCTATGGTCTGGCATCTGCAGTAGACGTCTACACAAAATCAGAATCGTTATCAGGTTTAATATCATCATTGTGAAATTGAACTCTGTGGTAGCAGTACAATGCTAATAGAGAGAAAAAACTGTGAATTACAGTAAACATATACGTAGTGTTCATGGGTTAAATGCCCATTCTGAAATCAGATGGCACATAAGACGAAGCTGTTCCTGAAACGTTGAGTGTGCTCCTTCAGGCTCCTGTACCTCCTTCCTGATGGTAACCATGAGAAGAGGGTGGTGGGGGTCCTTAATGATGGACGCTGCCTTTCTGAGGTACCACTCCTTGAAGATGTCTTGGATAATACGGAGGCTAGTATCCATGATGAAGCAGAATAATTTTACAATTCTCTGCAGCTAACTTCAATTTCAGGTAGATGTCACTTCATCAAAGTCGGACCTGCTAGTCTTCCAGCATCTGCAATCTCTTTTTTAATTTTCATGATCTATGATAAAAACTGAGTTACTGTCAGGTAAAGAGTAGAGAATTTGGGGAATGGTCTTACAGCGGAGAGATTAAGGGGAGAAATAGTACATATTCAAAATGAGCAACTATTTTAATATCAGGAACATCAATAATTAAAGGACACAGATTTAAAATAAAGGTCAAAAGATCTAGAAAAGAAAGATTCTTTTATTTCATTTTTTTTTACAGTGATGTTATAACTTTGAATGTACCATCTAAAAAGGATTTAATAATCACTTTCAAAAGGAAATGCACTTGTACTTGGTGGGAAACATTGAAAAACTGTGTGAGAAACCCATTAACACTTGCAAACTCTGGCACACATTATGGTGGACTGACCACCTGTATTGTATAATTTGATGAAACCAAATGAATTCAGACAAGGATAAATGGTTCCAATAATTTATTCTACTATACATCACCATTACATTGCAGTACTGTGATAATTCTAGGACTTTTAAATATATTTTTTTATATAGGTAGCGGCAACTCCACAAAGACAATAATACTGCTGTGGAAGACTGAAGGGGAAGAAAAGCTGCTATATTTATTTTGTAATTCAATTTGAAAAAAAATCTGTAAACAGTCAGGCCACATCCTATCAAAGTTACAGTACATTAGGCAAAAACAGAGCAAATTAATGTATTTTTCACATTCAGCATAAACATAGTTCAGAAAATATGCCTTTTT